>NC_077227.1:52461199-52538699 GCF_027887165.1 Monodelphis domestica
AAACATTCCATCTTGACCATGGCTTCTTTAAAAGGCAGAACCCAGAACTGAATGCTTCACATATGACACGAGCATAGCACAGTATGGCAGGACCATACATTCTCTTTTATTCTAGACACTCTTCTATTTATCAGCCTATAATAAAAAAGTGATATAGTGGAGAGAGAGCTGGTCCCAGAGTCAAGGAATAATCACTTGTCTGCTATATTATAGAGGGAATTCTTTCATCTACAAGTTAGACTGGGTGATCATTGAGGACCTTTCCAGCTCTTAGACTCTGTGATTTGATGAGTCAGGAAGATCTGGATTCAAATCTCTGATCCATATAGATTGGGTGATCCCAACTAAGTCACTTAATTTCTTAGTACCCCAAATAGTTCTCTGGGACTATAGGTGGTAGAACAGATGCTGGTCTATATTAGCAGAGGGAATTTCCTCACTGGGAATTATCTATACTAGTTAAATTACAGCTTTAATAAAAACAAAAATCCTGTTCACTTTGTCAGATGCCATATTATGTTATCAACTTTCATTGAGAATCTTATCCACTAAAAATCCCAGATTTTCCATCTTGATCATTTCCCTTCTATATTTCCCCATTCTACATGTATAAAATGTTTTTTTTTTTAAACACTGGCAAAAGATTTTAAATTTACCGACCAAAGTATCTTATCGGATCCTTATTCTGTCATACAGTATACTACTCTCTTTCCAGCTTCATGTCATCCACAATTTGTTAAACATGACATCTTTGTCTTCTTCCAGGTCACTAATAAA
This sequence comes from Monodelphis domestica, assembly GCF_027887165.1. NCBI lineage: Eukaryota > Metazoa > Chordata > Mammalia > Didelphimorphia > Didelphidae > Monodelphis > Monodelphis domestica. The sequence continues at coordinate 52,461,977 of NC_077227.1, forward strand.
AATGTTAAGTAGAAAGGGGCCCTGAACTGATCCTTGTGGCACTCTACTAAAGACACTCTACTTGACATCAAACTAGGGTCCTGATTCTTGGGCCTTTTCGATGAATTATTTCTGAAATCTACCGACTATCCAGCCTAACCATGGATTTCAGCCATATACCAATCTTGTCCACAATGGTATCATTAGGGACATTGTCAAATTCTTGCTGACATCCAAGTATGCTATATCTATGACCTTGTCCTCATCTATCAGTCTAGAAACTGGCAAAAAGGGAAATGAGATCAGTCTGGAATACATTGTGATTGATGAGCCTAGTCTGATTCTCAGTGTCCACCCCATCTTTCTATGCATTCAGAAGTCATCTTTGTTCCACTGGTCATAGGCTCAGCCAGGTGTGTGCCACTGGGGACTGATGAGAAGGGAAGGGAATGTCTAAGGGTAACCCATTTCCTCCACTGGAAAAACAACTCATGTGCCCTATTTGAGATGAGTCTATAGTATTCTCTTCCTGTTTTAAAGAAGCATTTTGTCGATTCTAGAGACCTAGGAAGAGATAGGAATGCAAGAACTGTGTTATTGAGCTTACCTATAAGCATTATTAAGCTTGGCTGATCAATAATGGCACTTGGGAATCTCCAGTAGCAAAGCTCTGAGCTGTATGCACAGGCTTGTGCCTGGGTGATTTCTTTGGTTCTTAACTTCTCTATCCAGAACAGGGGGAAATACAAGTTAGAAAAGTGTGATGACTTTCTCAAAATGGCATAGCAAAGGGACAACTAGGTGGCACAGTGGATAGAGCATCAGGATTGGAACCAGAGCACCTGAATTCAGGTCTGGCCTCAGACACTTCCTAGATGTGTGACTCTGGACAAGTCACTTAACCCCATTTGCCTACCCTTTGCTCTTCTTTCTTAGAGTTGTTACTAAGACACAAAGTAAGGATTTAGGGGGGAAAGACTGCATAGCAACTTTTACCAGGGCTAGCACCAGAATCCCTAGCCTCCTTTATATCTCCTTCCTGCTAGACTAGAGTTTTCCCTAATTTCTCCCCAGGGTTCTTTGGAACTTAGTTCCACTGTTTCCCAGTGAGTGGGTATGAGTATAATGTTGGTCCCCCAGTTTTTCTCCTCCATGTCCTTGCTCTCTTTTCTCTTAGCTCCTCTAAAGTGATATCCCAATTTGACCTCTTCTTCCCAGGCTGCAGACAAAAGGGAATGGATGGGGGACGTAAAGAAGGGGCCAATTCACTTGCTTTCCCTGGGCCTTAGTTTCCTCATTTGTAAAATTCGGGAATTGGACTTGATGGTCTTTAAGGCACCTTCTAGATCTCATAGGCTGTGGAAAAAAGAGAATGGACAAGATGAATGTAAAGAAGGGGCCATGGTTTTATAGAAAACACCCCATTTGGCTTTCTCTTTTCCCAGAATTGTCAGTGGAGCAAATTTTCATTCAGCTGATCACCCCCTTGGAAATAGGCAGTCATCAGGCACTTATGGATCTCTCAAGCCCCGTTCTCTCCCTAATAATCCCTCCTCTTGGGGTGGTATTGATTCCCAGCCGCGGCTGCCTCTTGGTATTCCAGGGCCCGGTTTGGTCTAGATAAATCGCTGTGTTGTCATTTTCACTTGACAATTACCCGCTCTGATTCCTCTCCTCCTGAGTTCTTGCACCAGCCTGTAGTACCACTTGCCTATTGACAAAATACTCAAGACCCAGAAAGGCTGGGCTGAGAGCCTGGGTTTTAGACTAGCAGAAGCTACAGCTTTGTATGGCAAGGAGAGGACCCTGGATCTCGTGCTCTTGCCCATCCTCAGAGGACGGGAGGCAGGTGCCTAAGGACTGAAAGCTATTGCCAGGAAGGTGTTGAGGCATTGCTCCAGAACGTGTATAGGGTGATGCACAGAAGGATGATGCTTTAATGTGTAAACAAACCTCACCAGAAATCTCTCCAAATCATTGCCCCTTTCGGCTCCATCTTCCAGGTCAATTCACCCCCAGCCCCATCCGTACTCAAAGTTTTCATTCTCATTCTCCCAGTTTTCCCACTTGAAGTCCTTGCTCTCTTTCTCTTAGCTCCTCCAAAACACCCATTTGGCCTCTTCTTCCCAGGCTGCAGACAAGAGAGAATGGACAAGGGGAATGTAAAGAAGGGGGGCCTCACTTTCCAAAATTAATGAGTTGGACTTGGTCTTTAAGGTCAACTCTAGCTCCAAAAATTCAATTTATAAATAATAGCCAAGATTTTGTGATCCTTAGCTCTCTTTCCTTTTCCTAGCCTGATGTTATATGTACTTGGAGATGTTCATTTAAAAGGCACTCACCTCTTTTTATAGGGGGGACTCTGCTACCCTCTAAGCCCTCCAGCTGCTCTGGGACTCTGCTTCCCACTTCCCTCTCCTGCTAGTGAATGATTAAGGCTCCATGCCTCACCAGCAGCCCCCCTGCCTTGAACAGCCTCCTTCTGTCTCCCAGGGAGTGAACTCATTGAGTCACCTCCCCAGAAAAAGAGACCGAGATAGGGGCCAAGAGACAGATAATGCCAGCCAGGACCAGACCACTGATACCTGGCGTGAAATTGAAAAGCCCTTGGCCTCCTCCTGCCCTCCCTCAATCCCTGCATCAGCTTCTACACTCTGGTGCCCCTTGAGCACAAGGAGCCAGAAGGAGGAGAATTGAAAACCAAGCTCAAGCTAATGGGAAAAGACATTGTTCCCAGAGCCTACCAGACCCATCCCCATGAGAACAGCGCCTGGAGAGCATCAAGGGGCATACGTAGAACCTTGTTCTGTCCACCCTGGAAACGAGCACGTGAAACTAGTTCTTTTTCTTGTTCCCTGGCCTCTCTTCCTCTCAAAGTCCATTCACAACTGTTCCGTTCACATCTGGAGCCCTCTGCCATCTCAATGGGTTAGCTCTTTGGGGACACTTCTTGGGATTATAGTTTCTTCCATGGCCCCCATGCCTTCCATTGAACCCAGAGGAAACTCTTAAGAAGAAGCAAGATAAAAGTGTGTGAGTGTGTGTGTGTGTGAGTGAGAGAGAGAGAGAGAGAGAGAGAGAGAGAGAGAGAGAGAGAGAGAGAGAGAGAGAGAGAGAGAGCTCTAGGCAATTGGGTTTAAGTGACTCACTCAGGGTCACACAAAAAGGAAGTGTCAAGGTAAGATTTGAACCCAGAACCTCCCATCTCTAAGCCTGACTCTCTTTCCATTGAGCCACCTAGCAGCTCCACTCTCTATATAGTTTTAGAGGCCAAAGGAACAGATATTTCAGACAAGAGGGAGATGAATCAGACAAGGGGGTGCCTCTCCCTTACTGACATTTTTGGTAGTTTGCCTTTCCCTCCTCCTGGCTTTCTGTCAACATTTTTTCCTCTGGGAAACCCTATGGACTAATAGAAAGGAACACTGAACTTGGCAAGATCAGAAAGGTTTGTCTGGTGCTGGCTCTGTTGTCACCAACTAGCTGTGAGACTGTGGGCAGGTCCCGAGCCTTTGTTTCTTAGTCTGTAAATTTCTTCTTGTAGATGGAAAAACAGGAACTCAGGGAGGCTTTCTCCAACTGCCCAGCTAGCTTCTCTTTTCTTGTAAAAGAAAATGCAGGCTGATAGAATATATTCTTTTCTGTCACATATACAATAACAGGGGCCAAATTAGGATTCTGACTTGGGGTTCTCAACTCACTGGTTACCATACAACTGAGACCTTGGAGGGGGAATGTAAGAGAATTTCTCACACAGTCATCAAGCGTATCAATGGCCTGGGGAAAGCAAAGCCCAGAAGAGACTGAGAGAAAAATGAGGGAGAGGCAAGAGAAGAGAGAAGGGACGGAGAGACAGAAAGCAAGGGAAACAGAGAAAGATGTGAATCAAGGAGGGAGACCACACTGCATTTTCAAACCCTTTAACTGCCTCCTTCTTTATAAAAGGATGGCCATGTCTTTGTTCACACGGCAGAAGATAAGGAAGTAGGTCTTGGCTTTTAATCAAAGTTACATTAGATGAAGCTTTTATTATTCACCCAGCTTTATTACAGCTATTTTTACACTGGGGTTAGAAGTTAATATTTCTGGTTTTTACTGAACTCTGGCCAGCACAAGACTGCTATAGACAGAGGCAGAACTACTCTGGAGTGGAGAGAAAATGGGGGGGAAAAATCAAATCAAATAAACTCCACTCACCCAGCGGACCGAAAGAGTGGACGAAAAACAACTTTAATAACATAGGGGGAAGGTTTCAGAGGTGGGAGTGAGATGGTGAAATCAGGCCTAATCAAGCGAACCAGGAGGGGTTCCAATCACCTTCTGGGGATCTGAGAAGGAAAGGGGCATAGTGGATAGGGGTTCCTTGATGGAGGCAGACTAGGGGCTGGCTAGGCAATCAGCAGTCTATGGACAGAGCTCCCCACCGAAGTCCCCCCCTTATTCACACATGCCCTCCGATTTCTTCTCTGGCTAAAGGTTTAGGCTTTTGGAGGTGGATGTGCTGGCTGGGGGTTAACTCCTCGGTGGCTGAAATTGAGTACAGAAATAGCACATTCAAATGGTTTCTGTGCTCCATACTGGGGTGTGTGTGTGTATTGCTTTCTCTTTGTATTTGTGGTTGATGTTATTATAGTGTGGCTGAAAAAAGTCCCACATGACATGAACTAGAAGATAAACCCACATGCAGAGGACCTCTGGTTTGTCTGGTCTGGTCTAGGGAAGAAAGGAGGGTATAACGTACCTTTTCAGTCCTTTCTCTACTCCAAGGGGGTTGGGGGTCACTTTGGTCAGGCTAAATGTCATTATTGCCCACCCCGTAAGCTCTGGTCAGTGGTGGCCTTTAGTTGGGACTAGGTGTCCACATGTGGTCAAGTGTGTCAGTCAGGCCAACGTTTAGGGGCGCGTGTGTGCATGGGTGTGCATCTCCAAGGTCAAAGTGTCCATTTGGGCCACCAAGGTCAGAGTATCTCCCTGTGGACAGGCAGTTAGTGGTTCGGTCTATGGCTGGAGTCTTGGAGTCACGTTTGGAGCAAAGTCATGGGCTCAGCCTTTATTTGATGTCAGGGGGTGAATCTCCAACAACATTTAGAGACATCAGCAATACTCTGTGGCTATGGTTAGGTGTGTCGATGGAATGACCCTCCCTTCCAGATTAGGAGAAATTATTCTCTTGTTACTGCTCTCTGTGGGTCGTACTATGAACAAAGGCTTGGGATGGCAACACTTTTTGGAGCCAAGATCTAGCATCTCAAGAATGTGGGGAAGTGGGTGGAATCAGAAGCAAAGCTGAGACAGGCTGGACCCAGAGTTTGCCCGTCTCTCCAAGTTCTCCATTTAATTATGAACCATGGTTCTTTGGAAGGAAATACTTGTCTGGAAGCCTGAACTGGTTGAAAAGTGGTCTAAAAATGTAGACTAGGAGATCAGGGAGATTTAGAGTCTCCTAGAGGCCATATGAAAGCTGGGCACGGAAGAAAGGGATTATTCTGCCACTCGCATCTAAACAGTATGAGATGTAGGTCTATTCTTGAGTAAGGAAAACTCATGTCACTCCTGTGTTCAAGAAGTATCAGTGGCTCCCTATTGCCTCTGGAATAAAATGTAAATCCTAATCTAGCTCTGTTCTATCTTTCCAGGCTGAATACCTATTTCTTCCCTTCTTGGATTCTAGGCTTCAGGCAAACCAAACCAACTTGCTGGGGTTACCTATTACTTGTTAGATTCCATCACCTACTTCTATACTTTGGTAGAGGCTGTTCTTCCTGCCTTGACCTTCCCCCATCATGCCTTGGAATGCTTTTCATCCTCCCCTCTATCTTGCAGAATTCCTCCTCCATTTCAGGTCTCAACTCAAGGACCATCTCCTTCAAGAGACCTTTGCTAATTCGCCCATTTTGTATTTAGTTTGTATTTCTCTTGTACTCACCTGTGAATGGATTGTACAGTCTTCACACTCAATTAGTGTGAAGAATGAATCCCTTAAAGTGGTTGCTCTTATTTCAATTGGTGCTATTTGGAATTATATAGAATATGGTGATTGGCTCCAGCCTAATGGAAATATGTAGTACAACTCTGAATAAGAGAACCACTTCATAGGATTCATTATTCATGCTAATCGAGAACTAGCTGTATCTCTCTCCTCTCCCTCTCATTACTCATTACCCACACCCACCTATCAGTATAAGCTGCTTGAAGGCATGGGATGCCTCACCCTTTGTTTTCATATCCCTAGTGCCTAGCACATAGCAGGCAATTAATGATTGACTCTTTTTTTCTTAACAATCCTTGCTTTGCCATCTTAGAATCAATACTGGTTGTTGGTTCTAAGGCAGAAGAGTAATAAAGGCTAGGCAATGGGAGTTAAGTGACTTGCCCAGAGTCACACAGCTAGGAAGTGTCTGAGTCCAGATTTGAAGCCAGGAATTCCTATCTTCAGGCTTGGCTCTCTATCCTCTGAGCCACCCAGCTGCCCCAGACTGATTGACTCTTAAATAGCTCGGTGGAAGGACCAGTGGTTAGCTGTTGTTCCCCCTTCTTATCTTGGAGTACTTCTTCCTAAAAGGTGCCATCTGAGACTAGGTTACAATTTAAGGACATCCTTTATTTTCTCTCCTCACCAGTAGACAGAAGCTACCCCCTCAAGTACCCTGTTTGTCATTGCTGAGTGAGACCCTCACGTCCACTGTCCAAGTTATTGGGGTCTTTGCTATTAGCCCAGGACCAGCAAATGCAATAACTTGAAACAGACCCCAATTTTTACCCTGACCTTTCCTGGAGCCCCGAGTTCACCGTATGTGGCCACTTAAGCTGTTTGTTCTGAACTAAGGGATGGAAGAGATAGAGACAAGGCAGGTAGCAGAGAAAGAATAGAAGTATGGAGAGAGACAGAAACAGACAGAAACACCACCAGCCTATATTCTCCTTCATCACTTAAAGAGAAGATAGAGGGCAAGCATCAGGAAGAAGTGGTTGAGAGAAAGGTGAGAGAATGGTGTCCTGATGGAGAAGTCAGTGACCTGGTTAAAAACACTATTTAATTATTCCAATCTAGCCTTGTGATTCATTAAAAATGCCCACAATACATTTTCTAATCTTACCTTTATCTCACTGTCCCACTATCCTCTCCCATCATCTAGGAACATTGATCAGGTTCCTCTTAGAGTTTGACACCTTTGTAGTGCTATATAGAAATCAAAACTTGTTCTGAGGATCTTCAAGAACCAGAGAGATTTTATAATAATAACTAACATCTTATTGCAGTCTATGGTATACAAATTGCCTTCTCATAATAGGTATTTGCTCCTTCTTGTGCCTGAGAATGGGCATTATCTTCTTTTTACAAATAAGAAAACCAAGGCTCAGAGGAGAACCAGGACTCAAATCTAAGTCTTTGGGGTATGAAGATCCTTCCATTCCAAATTATTCAGTTTACAATGAGGCTCACTTTCACCATACATGGGGGAAAGTGAGGCACAAAAACCCTTTTCTGACATATCATGGCAGATGGATGATGGATTGAAAGTTGAGCTCTGCAGCCTAGCCCTCTAAAGATCTTATCCTTAGTGGTGGCTCAGCTTCTATCTAAATAAAACCCTGTAGTGGGCAGCTGGGTAGCTCAGTGAATTGAGAGTCAAGCCTAGGGATGGAAGGTTTTAGGTTCAAATCTAGCCTCAGATACTTCCCAACTGTGTGACCCTGGGCAAGTCACTTAACCCCTATTGCCTAGCCTTTAGCACTCTTCTGCCTTGGAACCAAAACACAGTATTAATTATAAGAGGGAAGGTAAGGGTTATAAATAAATAAATAAACAAATGAATAAATGAACAAATAAATAATCAAATAAATGAATGAATGAATGAATGAATGAATACACAAACAAACAAACAAATAAAGAAATAAAGAAAACCCTGTAGAACTCCTAGGTCTGGGTGACAGTGCCTTTTGGATATGATGGCACCCAGCAGTGGAACAGCATAGGGCAAAGATTGATGACATTAGAGGAGAAAGTTCCACAGTGGTTGGGCATGTGGGATAAAGAGAGACCCCTGAAATTAAAAGGGTCAGTCTTTTTCAAAGTTTCCTTACCTTTATTTGTGTCAGTCTGATGAAACCTATGGACCTTTTCTCAGAATAATGCTCTTAAGCCATCTCCCATTGATAAATGGGCAAAAGATATGAATAAACAGTTTTTGGATGAAGAAATCAAAACCATACATAGGTATAGGGGGATCTCTCTAAATTACTACTGATTAGAGAAATACAAACCAAAACAATTTTGAGGTATCATCATACACCCATCAGATTGGCTAAAATGGCAGAAGAGCAAAATGACAATTATTGATGAGGATGTAGAAGAATGGGGGAACTGATACACTGTTGGTGGAACTATGAACTGATCCAGTCATTTTAGAGAGCAATTTGGAATTATACTCAGTTATAAAACTGTGTATACCCTTAGACCCAGACGTAGTGTTTCCCAAGAAAATCAGAGGCAAAAGGAAGAGGACACGTATGTTACAAATATTTATAGCAGCTCTTTTTATGGTGGCAAAAACTGGAAATCTAGATGTTCATCAATTGGGGAATGGCTCAACACATTGTGATATGTGCTTGTGATGGACTACTACTGTGCTCTAAGAAAAGATAAGCAGGTTGATTTTTTTTAACTTGGAAAAACTACATGAGATAATGAAGAGTAAAATAAGTAGAAGCAAGAGAATGTTATATACGGCTCAAATTTAATGTTTGAAGAAGATATGGTGAATGTTCACCTTCAGAGAGAATGAACTGAAAAATGGAAACATGAAAGAAATAATCTATATATACAGATCTGTTTGTCATATGATGCCTTCTGTAGTGTGGGTAGGATAGAGAGAGACTGAGATACCTGGAAATAAATTCTATTATTAAAAAAATAACGCTCTTAAATGCATAAAATAACATGCAATTACAAGGGAAACCAATAATATTAAAATACGGTTATCAAAACAAAGTTGGATGTGGATAATACGTTGCTTCTTTATCCACACTAAATATCAAGACGACACATTTAAAATATACGAAAACTAAATCACAAAAGCTTTGGAGTTAAATGCAGAAAAGCAGAAATATTAAATACATCTTTTCCAGATCACAATGCAATAAAAATTTATATTCAATAAGGGACTATGGAAACACAGAATAGAAATTAGAGACTAAATAACAATCTTGAACAATGAGTAGATTAAAGAGCAAGTCATAGAAACAATAAATAATTTTATTAAACAAAATGATAATAATGACACAATGTTCCAAAAGTTAAAATTGATTTTTAAGGACATCAGTGTAAAGGCTATCATTGCTTGATAATAATATTTAATAAAATACTAAACTGCAGGGTGGTCTTTGAGAGACAATATTTCTGTCATGCTAGACATCCAATTGATTTTTTTTTAATTCTTACCTTCTATCTTAGAATCAATGCTAGATCAGTTAGGAGATTTCTTCTTCTTTTGAAAAAAAAAATAACCTTTACCTTCTATCTTAGAATCAATACTGTGTAATGGGTCCAAGATAGAAGACAAGTAAGGCTGGGCAGTAGGGGTTAAGTGACTTACCCAGGGTCACACAGATAGGAAGTGTCTGAGGTCAAATTTGAACCCAGAACCTCCCATCTTTAGGTCTTGCTCTCAATCCACTAAAGCCACCTAACTCCTCCCTAGACAGCCAATTGATTTTTAAATTTAATGTGATATGAAATTATCTGTGATTTCTACTGGTGACCAAGTATCAGGGACCTCGAAAAATCTTGTGATGTGTTGCCAGTATTCTTCACTGGAGGAAATGATGAGTTCCAGTGAAAATAAGACTTCTTTTCAAACCCAGATTCCGAGACCCCGGATTAGGAAGCCCTAGTCTCCAGCTAGGGTTAAGGCTTTGGTTTATGATCAATGCTGGGAGGGGCACGCCTCCTTCCTCCTCCCACCTGATGAAAGTAAAAGGAGAGATCCCAACCTAAATGGGAAAACTGGCAGCCACTCTACAAGGCCTGTCAGATACGTGGTGAAGAAACGCATTTCTTGGCTGTAATAGATTTGGGCCCAGCAGTTGGCTCTAAATGCCTCCTGCCCTGACGTTCTGAAAGGAGCGTTGAGGGCAGCGGGAGGGCTGGGAACGGGGGAGGGAGCCTAAGGGATGGGGGGCCACAGCCTGCCTGTGCCTGCCACTTGCCTGAATAAATACATGTTTACCCGACAGCCACACTCTTCACATCACATGCTGTCACCCTGGCAGCTGGCTCTTGCTGGAAATCTGGGGGGCCTCCCTGGGATTTGCATAGCAAAGCCTATCAGCAGCCAGGAGGAGGGGCAGCAGGAAGGGGCTGAGAAGAGGTGGACAAGTGTCTTATTTTCCTTTCTAGTGCCAATTATTTTTTTTATACTCTCCACTAATTTTGTAGGCTCATGGCCAAAAGTGAAAGATGAAAGCTGGAAAGGGTGGGGATGGGAAGAAAGGGGGAGCTCCTAGCTGAGAAGATGAGGAGAGGAACCAAGTCAGCACTGGGCACAAGGGAGACTTAAAGATATGAAAAGTGTGAGACCAAGAAAAAGAAAACACGCTAAGTGACCTCTGCGCAAAAACCAGTCATCATTTACTCTTCGTTCTTTCAGTCATTTTCAGTCACGTCCAATTCTTCAGTACCCCAGTTGGCGTTTTCTTAGCAAAGATACTGGAGTGATTTGCCATTTCCTTCTTCAGCGCATTTTACAGATGAGGAAATTGAGGCAAATAGGGCTAAGGGATTGACCAGCATCACGTAGTTAGGAAGTATTTGAGGACAGATTTGCACTCAGGGAGAAAAGCCCTCCTATTTCCAATCCTCGTGCTCTAACCATTGTACTGTCTAGCTGTGCTTCTTCCCTCTCTATCTCATTTAATTAGTTGCCAAATGATAATACAGGTATAACCCAAATTGAATTGCTTGTCAGCTCGGGAGATGGGGAGGGAAAAGGGGAGGAAGACTACTTGAATCTTATTACTTTGGAAAATAATTCATTATTAAGATAAGATAAAGATAAAACATTAAAAAATTAAGTAGTTGCCAAATTTTGTCACTTTGTCAGTTCTCTCTCCCAAGTCTCTCTCAAGCCCATCTTTTGCTTTCCACTCAAATCTCCATCACGCTAAATTAGACCCTCATCCCTTCATCCATAGGAACTAGATGTGTTTAACCTGGAGAACATAAGGAGGCATGGCCTCAACCTTTAAGAATCTGAAGCATCTTCTTGTGAAAGGGAGAGGGCTAGATGTATTCTGTTTCATCCCTGAGGTCAACCGAGTAGTAAAATGTGATCTTGCCGGACAACAAATTTGAGTTTGACTTCAAGAAAATCTTCAGTATAAATAGAAATGGTCAAAAATGAAATGAGCTGCCTCTGGTGGCTTCCTCCTCCTTGGAAGTTTTCAAGCAGAGACTGGATATTCAATTGTTGGGTATGTTTAAGTGGGAATTCCTATTATGTATGAGTTGAACTACATGGTTGTCAAGGTCCCTTTCAATTGTCACATTTTTTTTTCTTTTAGTCTCACCTGAATTCTATTTTAGAAATTTTCTAACTGGGGGCTGCTGGGTGGGTCAGTGGATTGAGAGCTAGGCTTAGAGACAGGAGATCTTGGATTCAAATTTGACATCAGATACTTCCTGGCTGTGTGACCCTGGGCAAGTCACTTAATCCCTATTGCCTAACCCTTAATGCTCATCTGCCTTGGAACCACTGTGCAGCATTGATTCTAAGATGGAAGGTAAAGGGTTTGTTGGTTTTTTTTTTTTTAAGAAAAAGAAATCTCTTAATCGATCTTCTTGTGTCCATTCTTCTTTCTCAAGGGACCAAAACAACCTATGTAATGAATGAACAAAAGTCTTTTCTGTCTCCCTATTATATTGTTTCAGTCATATCTGACTCTTCGTGACCCCATTTTAGAGTTTTCTTAACATAGATACTGGAGCAGTTTGCCATTTTCTTTTCCATCTCATTTTAAGATGAGGAAAAAAAATAGGGTTAAGTGACTTGCTTGGGGTCACTCAGCTAGTAAGTATCTGAGGCTGGATTTGAACTTCTAAACATGAGTCTTCCTGATCCCAAGCCCAGTGCTCTTATCCACAGCATCACCTAGCTGCCCTGTTTCCCCATTACCTAGAGGATAAAATTCAAATTCTCTAGCTTGATTATTTTTTAATAGCCATTACCTTTTCATCTTGGAATCAATACTAAATATTGGTTCTAGGGCAAAAGAATGGCAAGGGCTAAGCAGTAGAGGTTAAGTGACTTGCCCTAGAATCGGACAACTAGGAAGTATCTGAGGTCAGATTTGAACCCAGGACCTCCCATCTCTAGACTTAGCTCTCTGTCCACTGAGCCATTCCTTTGCCTGTTTTTAAAGCACTTCTACCATTTGGATTCAATATCATCTCCAGTCTCATATCACTCTCCTCCCTTTCATTCATTCATGTGACATTCTATTCAAACTGAATGGCCGATCCCCTCCCATCCTCCACTGCCTCTGTGTATTGGTGTGGGCCTTCCTCAGTGGTTAGAATGGGCTCTCTTTATATCTCCCCAATTGAAATACTTCTCTTCCTTCAAGACTCAGCTCACTGGAAGAAGGAAATAATGTTAAGGTGGCAATCTCCTTGAGAGTCTATGCTAGCCCTCTTCCCATCTCAGCACTGGGGGAGTGTCAGCAAGCCTCCAATCACCATAATTGATTGCTTGTGTGGGAAAGACAGTAAATAATTGTCCCACAAGTTCTGAGAGTGAGCATAATTAGTACAGTTAACAATCTTGGGTGATGAATTGGTTCATTCAGTATTAGAGTGAAGGGATGAGAAGGGGAGGAGGAAGGGGCCTGGCGTCTCCCCAAATGAGCTTTGTTTGGTTATTGACTTCATCGCTGCTCCTCTGCTACTATCCAGCTTGAGCTTGTGCTGAACTTTGGAAGGGGATGCTTTTGAGACCCAGATGGAAAATGTGTGTGTATGTATGCATGTATGTAGGCATATATTCTGTTGATGGTCTGCAGAATTTTGTTTCACCGGAATAGGCTCATGGAGGGAAGAAGTGACTAGGTCTGACTTCACAGTCTCCTTCAGCTGGTCCGTCTCAGGATTCAGTTGTTCAGTTGCCAGTGAAGTAAAAGAGATGAGAGTGAGCCAATTGACTCATCCTCTGAGAAAAGAACTGAACTGGAGAATTCTAGACTTCTGGGACCAGAGGGGTCTCAGAGAGGGCATCTAGTCATTTAAAGGCTTCTCGAGAAGAGTGCTGCAAAACTTCCCTGACACCAGGTCTTCGAATAACCCTCCTTTCCTGAGCCAATCTGCTTTCAAGTGAAATTGAACTCCCTCCCTTCTCTTGGCCTCTCAGCCCAGAGATCGTCTAGAAAGGCCATTCTTTAGAGATTCCTGCCAGCATTTGAGGTGGACACTAGAGTGACAGTGTCCAAATAACAGTTTCACTCATGTAGGGATTGGTGGTATATATACAAAGTACTTTTTTTTGCAATTTTCCAGTGAAGTAATTCACACAGAGATTTCTTCCCTTCCTCTTCAGACTTTTGTATTCACTTATCTCTATACACTCTGTATATCTAGTAGATTATAAACTCCTAGAAGTCAGGTATTTATTTGGCTTTGATGGCAGTTTTTGTCTTTGAATCCCCAGTAACTAGCACATGTATGATACATTATTCACCCTTTATTTCAAAGAGGACTAATGGCATATATATATATATATATGTGCTGAATAAATGAATGTTGTGTTGTATTGTGTTATATTGAATCAAAGTGTCATGAGACTAAATTATCTCTTATGCTATCATACTAATTTTTTACCTAAAATATGAGTTTTAGGAAAGCTAATCAATTTTTTCAGTCCCATGAATAATAAATGACAGATATGACAAGGCATTGTGATGTCATGAGAAAAGAACAAGACTGGGAGTCATTGGACTTGAGATCAAATCTTATTTCTGCTGTTTTTGACCTCGGCTAAATCACTTTACCTCTATGTGTCTCAATTTCCTTATCTGTAAAATGCAGAAGTTGGAATAGTTGATATAAAAGATTTTTGATATTATTTCGTAGCTGAGATTGGACTCTGGGTGTTCTGAGTACAAGTCCGTTGTTCTTTCTATTGTTCATTGGTCAATTCCTTCTACCAATGATGAGACTGTGATGACACTTGATCAGGAAGAGGAAAATATCCAAATGTTGGAAGGTTCTTAAAGAAGTTATCTAATCCAATCCTACCCCTAATCAGGATGGTATCTTAATTCTAATCCAAATTACCTTTAGTTTATTAATTTGTAAAATAATGTGGGTTGGAATAAATGGACCATCTAGCTCTAGATCTATGAATTTGACAATAGTACCTGCTTTCCTTGAATTCCTTCTTAGTCTAGAACTCTCTATAGGAACCAGGACAGCTAGGAAGTACAGTAGATTGAGTGCTAGATCTGGAGTCCTCTTCCTAAATTCAAATATAGCTCCAGATACTTATTAGCTATGTGACTTTGGGTAAGTCACTTCACCCTGTTTGCCTCAGTTCCCCCATCTATAAAATGAGCTGGAGAAGGACATGGCAAATCACTCCAGCATCTCTGCCAAGAAAATTCCAAATAGTCTCACAAGGAGTGATATATGACTGAAAAACAACTGAACAAGAACTCTATAGAGACTTTTTGTTCTTTTCTTATATCAGCTGATTTTAGTTGTTGAGGTTTGTATGAAACAAGGATAATCCCAGACCCTCTCAGCACCTTGGAGAGCTCCTCAGGTTTGCCACAGTGAGAGAGTGAGGAATCTGGACCGACTCCTCAGATCAGTGTAGACTTCTTTTGCCCAAAGTAGCTTCCAGAAACACTCACTTTCTGACCTCTTCTAGACAGCTACCCCACCCCCCAACAGGGTCCCTAATTTCAGTCCATGATACTCTAATAAAGAAAAAAAATGCCCTGGTTGTGTAATCAATCGTTCAACAAGTATTTATTGCACACCTGCTCTGGGTAACTGCTAGGTCCTAGGAGAAACATGGCACACAGTCCCTTCCCTCGGGGAGCTTAGATTCCATTGCAGGGAAACCATCCATATACAGAATTGTCTCAGTTTATACAAACAGGTTCTTGGGGGCAAACCCTATCTTCTAAAGCCTGTGCATATGGTAGCAGCCATCCATCCCTGATATTCTAGGCTAGTCTCAATTTCAGGGGGGGGGGCAGAGTGTTCATTTTAAAGAGGCTTTGAAAGAGCAATATCCGTTATCTGGCCATGTGTCCTGATTTCTGCTTTTGAAAACACAGTCATCATACCAATGAGGAAGTGTGCTTGAGAAATGGTTGTGGTGAGAGAGTGAATCCTGCAGGCTAGGAGAAGGAACTACTCCTGGAGCCAAGGGCAGATCTTGTTTTAGGGTGGGGTGGAGGTGGAGGTGGAGGTGACAGTGCTTCCAAAGAAGGAAGAATAAGGCTCCTTCTGATGCGTAAAATGGCCCTGGGCCCAGGCCAGAGAGACAACTGCCTCCCGCTCCAAGCAGCAGGAAAGACATTCTAGAATATACACACATATCACACATATTTGCAAGCTACAGTACAAACGAGCCCCAAACCTAATGATTCGTGATTATTATTTGAAGGGTCCTACTGTTACAGATTTATTTGTCATTTCTTGTAATAACACCAACGGTAATGAATTCATTTGTATTAATGTGAGTGTCACGAGGACTTCCGTTGAAATTCCGCATTAATTAATGTACCATTAAAACAAAGTGTCGCCCAATTAATATCAAATGGAGGTAAAGCTGCCAGGGTCCCTATCATCAGGGTTTCATTTGTAATTCATGGTATTAACACCAGGCTTAAAGAAAGTTATTTGCAATTCTCACCAGTGGCCTACCTTCCCCAGAGACATCAGCATTCAGGTGAGGAGGGGTCTTAGACTGGGTTGAGAAGGTGCCCTAAGGACTTGGCAGAGAAAATAAAGGGGAAACTAGATGAGCAAGACTGGGAAATCCAACACTGGACCTATTTCCCCCCTATTTTGGCCATTACCCACTAACCACATTAAACCACCAGCCCACCATTCCAGGACAGGAATGAACAGGACCATGGCTGTGGGGTCTAACCCCCTCATTTGTAGATGAAGAAACTGGGGCAGAGAGAGGCTAATGGACCCATTAAAATTCGCCCAGGTCCTAAGTGGCAGAGATCGTGCAGGTTATTGAGAAAGTGTAAGGATTCTTTATCTGGGCACTGTGGGACTAGGACCAGGGAAACAGATATCCTTCTGGGGAAGAGTATCCTTGCCTAGAAGTGGGAGCAGGGTTCTCAGCAATTCAGCCAATTTTTTTGTGTTTGTCTCAAGTATCTTAAAAAGAGAAGAGTGGGACAAACCTCAAACTCAACATAATACATAGAGAGCTGGCCCCAGAAGCTGTGGTTTGGGGTTCAAATGCTGCCTCTGACATTATCTATGTGATCTTGGGCAAATCACATCATTTCCCAGACTCAGTTTCCTCATTTGTAAAATGAGAAGGTGGACTAGATAGGCTGTGCTAGCTTTTCTAGTTCTAGATCTCTGTTTGATCCTCTAATCTTACTGAAGTATCTAAAGTATATTGAGTAATTATTAGTCAATCAGTCAGACAGTAAGCATTTATTATGCCTCAAATATTATTAATTAAGTTAATTAATAATAAATACTAATATAACCTACTATGTGCCTAGGAGATATGGAGAAAGGCAAAATACAGTTTCCACTCTCAAGGAATTCTTGGTCTAGTGGGGAGATGAAATATAAACAACAATATACAAACAAGCTACATACAAGAGAAATTGGAGATAATTGGCAGGAGGGAGGCACTAGGATTAAGGGCCATCAGGAAAGACTTCCCTTAGAAAGGAAGATTTTGATCTGAGAACTGAAGAAAACCAGGGAAGCCAGAAAATTGAGATGAGGATGGAGAGAATTCCAGGCATAGGGGCAGAGCCAGGGAAAATGTCTGTAGTTGGGAGATGAGGTTTCTTATTTAAGAAACAGCAAGGAAGCCAGTGTCAATGATTGCAGAGTGGAATGTGTGTAAGATGTGAGAAAATGGGAAAGGTGGAGAGGTGGCAGGGCAGGTTATGAGGCACTTTGGATGCTGGAAGATTTTTTATTTGATCCTGGAGGTGATAGGGAGCCACTGGATTTTATTGAGTGGAGGGAAGATCACCTTGGCAACAGAATGGAAGATGAATTGGAGTAGGGAGAACAACCAGTAGGATATCATGAGAATATTATCCTTCGTGCATCCAAATAGTTTCAAGTTCTCTCTTCAAAGAGCCATCAGAATAGCACGAATTGAAGAGATCGTTGAACACTTGCCATTTCTTCTTGCTGCTGTTATAAGGAGATATTAAAGAAATGTTTACTACATTGGGAAAAAATATGTAGGGAGGAGAAGAGGTCCTTCCCTGGAATGATGGCAATGTTAGAGGACAGAGGAAATTTATAGGAGAGATTTCATTAACAGGCTTTAGCAATATATTGAATATGGGGAAGGTTGGTGAGAAAGAGTGAGGGGTCAGGGACAACATCAAGGTTGTGGGCCTGGGTTCTTAAGAGGATCAGAGGTCCCTCAATGGTCATACTTAAGTTTAGAAGCAGGGAGAGTTTAGGGAGAAAGAAAATTAGTATTACTTATGCCTCCACTTTCAAGTCAAGATCAACCCCATCTTTCTGCCATCAATTATGACCAGTGGAGTAGACACAATAACTCGTGGCCCCCACACACTTATGATTACCTTAGCCCCTGCAGTTGCCTTAAAGACAACTATCTCATCCCATGTTCCTCTCCTGTAGTTATTTTCTTGCTCAGTGGGATTCCAGGGGCTCCAAAATGGTTATAAGAATGCTTAGTCTGTTCAGAGAGATTTGGCTCAGGAACAGAGGATTCCAACATCATGTGATCAAGTGACCAAACAGAGAACGCTGGAGTCAGCAGTAATAATAATAATAATAATAGTTATGATAATAATAATAACTAGAAATTATATAGCACCTTCTATACCAGGCACTCTACTAAACACTTTGCAAGTATTATCTCCAAAATCCTCACAGCCCGGGGAGGTAGGAACATTATCCTTTCTCTGGTTCTGTGCTGGCCCCCTAATTTATCACATCTTGATTTCTGATGGCTAATAATGACTCATTTCTGTGGTGCTTTAAGATTTCAAAAACATTTTTCTCATAGTCACACTTTGAGACAGATAGTACAAGTCTTATTGTCCTTCTTTTACAGATGAGGATAGTGAGTATAAAAGAGATTAAATGATTTCATGCATTTTCCCATAAATAAATGCCAGAATTTAAATTCCTGTCTCAGGGCAGCTAGATGGTGCAGTGGATAAAGCTCCAGGCCTAAAGTCAAGAAGATCTGAGTTCAAATCCAACCACAAACACTGGCTGTGTGACCCTAGGCAAATTCCTTAACCCTGTTTGCCTCAGTTTCCTTATCTGTGAAGTGAGTTGGAAAAGGAAATGACAGGCTGTTATAGTATCTGCCAAGAAAACCCCAAATAGGGTCAGGAAGAGTTGGACCTGACTGAAAATGACTAGACAATAACAACAACAAACTCAGGTCTCCCAATTCCAGGTCCATTGTTCTTTAAAAAAGAAATGGTTTTCTTGATGGTCTTCTTTTCTACATGATGTCATTCTCCAGTTCTGTGACCTTCCTCCCAATAAAACCCATCCTTTACAGTGAAGCCAAACAAACCAACTCATCGACCATGCCTGATAGCACTTGCTACACTCTTTGTCAGATACCCATAGTCAGCATCTTTGTTCTGTGTTCTTAGGAAAAGGCAAGGATACGGCCCAGAAAGCCTCATTTTTGAGCTTGCCTTTTGTCAACATAATCATGCCATGTTGTTCATTTCCAAGAAAGATAGAGTAGGAAAAAGGAGAATTGGAAGCATGGTCTGGAGACGAGAGAGGCACTCTGGTCCTATAGGCCAATAGACGTTGTCACTAACCCTTCTCACTGGCCTGGATTTTATCTCCAAAGACAGGGTCCTATTTCTCATTTCTGCTCAAAGTGAACTGTGGAGCTCCCTGGGAAGATATATATAAAAGAGCAACAGAAATGGGGGAAATACTGCAGAACACAGTCTATGGAGAAAGAGCCCAAAAATGGACATTACTTTTCCTGGAGAAGGGAATGCTCACTGGCATCTTGGTGACTTTTATGATACAGAAGATATTCTCTATATCCTCAAAGAACAGGACCAGGGGAAATGAACTGGCCTTATAATTACCATGGTTTAGGTTAGATTAAAAGGAAGATTTCCTAAAGACAAAGACTCAGAGTACTGACTAATGTGCTCATTTAACATGGGAAGAATTTGAAGGATGAGTGATTTACCAGATATTAGAGCCCAGTCTAAAGCTTGGGTCTCTTAGCTCCCACATAGACCATTCAGGTGTCCAATCAATATGGTGCTAGGAGCTAAGGCCCTACTATCAAGATCTGTCTCCTATGGACAGTCCAGAGACAATGGGCTTGCAGGAGTTCATAGAAAATGTTCAAAAGAAAGAACTCATCCTTCCTTCTTTCACATTTGAAAAATAGGACTAGTTATTATTGGTGGTAGTTGTGGTGATAATAGTAATAGGAGGAGGAGAAGGAAGAAGAGTGGTGGTGGTGGTGATGATAACAATAGACATTTGTATTGTGCTTTAAAATTTGCCAAACACTCTAACGATATAATCTTATTTGATATCTACAACAATCCTGAGAAGTAGGGGCTATTATTATAGCTATTTTATAGATAAGAAAGTTCAAACTAAAAGAAGTTATATGATTTTCCCAGAGTCCCACAGGTACTAAGTGTCTCTGGCCAAATTGGAACTCGAGTCTTCCTGACTGAAGGTCAATTATTCTATCCACTGTGTTACATAGCTAACTTTTTTCCCAAAAGGAAAATAAATCCCCCAACAAACATTTATTAAATATCTTCTATATTCTGGGCACTGTGTTTGGCACTGAGGACACATAGACAAAAATACAAAAGTGGGAAACTGAGGCTTTTCCATGTCTTTGGAGCCTTGAATGCCATCACTACCTAGGACCAGTATACCCTACTTTTGCTATAAAATAAGCCAGAAATAAGCAGTCATCAAATTAGTCCCCCAGGAGCATACAACTCTGTCTGGATCTAGAGGGTGATGAATAGAAAATTGGCTTCCAGACCCAATAGAGTCTCTATGAATCCTGTGTTATGCCATTTGACTTGTTTGCTACCCCTATAATTTTCCAGAAGATGTGAATTCAGTGTTTCAAGATGACCTGGCTTATAGAGTGGCAGCTTATCTTTATTACATCCCCATTTATTGGGTTTCCATACAACATACCATTTTGGAAGGATGCCTCTTCCAATGATTTTGCCAGCATCACTGAGTCAGCAAATTGGAGAAATTTCTATCTAGGAAAGACTTGAAGTTTATAAGATCACGGATTTAGAGCTGAGATGGTCAGTCTCAGCCTCTTGATCCATAACTGATGCTCATTCATCCCTCTTGGTGGAGTTTGTAGACAGAGCTCCCTTACTACAAAGATAATATGACACTGGAGCATGGGAATCTGTATACAACCTTATGCACAGTTGTCATGTCTTCTGGCACTTGTAAGCTTCCTAAGGCATCAACAGGTGTATCCAGTTTCCCAAAGTATATAGCAAGGTCTAAGACCTGGTAAACTGGCCAGCAACATGGCCGCATCTCTCACCAGCCATATCTTGCCATGCTTGGATGGGAATAACATCAGATGGTTCAGTGACTTGCTCCAACTTCAAGGCAGTCCATTTGATTTCTGGTTACCTTAATAAATAATACCTTATTAGGTCATTCCGCTATCAAACCAAAATCTTCCCCTTTTCAACTTTGACTCATTCCTTCCTTTTCTTTCTCCTGTGGCCAAACAGAATAAGGGTAATCCTTCTTCCACATGACAGCCACTGTGTATTCCCTGTTTCTGCCTTTTGTCCATTTTACCATGTCACGTGGTCTATCCATCCCTTAAAGAAGTGAAAAAGGAGAAGTAAAAGGATGATCCCAAGCTGTTATCTCTTTTGAATACCTCAAAGTCCTTTGCTCCCAGCATCCAGTGCAAAGAACATGAGATCTAGAGTCAGAGGGTCTGACCCTATCTTGTTCCTGTCATATACTAGCTGAGTGATATTGGATGAGTCACTTAACTTCCTTCAGCCTCAATTTATGCCCTCTAAAGGCTCTTCAAGTTCTAACTCTCTATCCCATGAACCACTTCATCCCTATCCATGCTGCAATAGGAGTGATTCTTTGCCCATAGAGGTTGGACTGTAAGGTTGCTGCTATCCTCTCCAGTCTAGAGATCCAGTGAAGGCAGCAGTTCTGGTGACCGATGTCAAATGCTCAAATCAGAGAGTACATTTGCAAAGGACTATTGTCCTCTTTCCTAAATGTTGGATATGGAAAAAAGTCAGGAAGGAGGACAGCCCCCAGGAGACCAGGTGTAGTGGAATCTCATTGGAAATCCAAAAGAGCAGATTCGGAATGCTTTCTCTACTGCTCTGTGTATGAGCTCAGAAAAGGAATGTTCTTTCATGGGCCTCGGTTTCCTCATCTGTAAAATAAGGGAGTTAACCTAAGTACTCCCTAAAGTTCTATGTCTTTGCTGGCATATGGGTTTAGGAAGGGATTTCCTCTAAACCTTTGCAAAGTAACGGTATAATATGCTCCTCTTAGACTTCTGTATCAAGTGGGCACCATCACCCATAACTCTCCCTAGGAGCCCTTGTCCTTTCTCCTTACTTCTTTTCAGACTAAGAATTCCATCCCTCAAGTATTCCAGACTAGGAACCAGAAAAAATTAGTCCAAATCTCCTAGGGGAGCTTCTTAGAGCACTCTCCAACACTATCATGAATCCACTTTATATTCATTTGGGGGGCTTCATCTTAGAATTCTTCCTCTTTGTAGATTACAAACACAATTATTTATGAATAATAATAATTTACCACAATCAAGAAAATAATATACACAATGCCTCTACCAATATAAGATGCAAAGCAACATCAAAACTATGAAAGGATGAAGATCAAGGTTGGTCAGCCCTAAAGAAAAACAAGTGCCTCTTTACCCCCTTTGTAGAGGTGAAGGACTATGAAGGCAAAACACTGAATGCACTGTCAGATTCGATTCCTCTTTTGAATTAGTTTTGATGAATTTTTTTTCCTTTGACATAAGGATGAATGGTAAAAGGGGAGGCCTATATTTTCACGTGCAAGTGATTTGGTGAATATATGCAAGAATACATTAATTTATTAAACACTCTGGATAAAGCAATAACTCTATAAGTGGAAAAGGAAGCCATCTCTCAGGGAGCACACCTTCTAATAGGGGGAGACAACATAGAGAGGATTTTTCAGATGCCAATCGAATGTAAAGGTCCCATGATCCCTAGGGTTCAGCAGTAGCAAATCAGATATGGGAGTATCTCCCTAATAAGGAAAAATATGTATTCAAAAATATTCATAGCCACACTCTTTGTGGTGGCAAAAAAAATTGGAAAATGAGGGGGTGTTCATTAATTGGGGAATGGCTGAATAAATTGTGATATATGATGGTGATGGAATACTATTGTGCTGTAAGGATTGATGATCTGGAGGATTTCTGTATGAACTGGGAGAACCTCAATGAACTGATGCAGAGTGAAATGAGCAGAACCAGGAGAACATTGTACACAGAAAGTGAAGCATTGTGGAACAATACAATGTAATGGACTTTACTACTAGTAATAATCCAATTATCTAGGACATTCCTGAGGGATTCATGGGAAAGAATGCCATCCACATTGAGAGAAAAAACTATGGGAGTAAAAATGCAAAAGAAAAACATATGACATCACTTATCACATGTATATGTGGATATATGATTTGGAGTTTAGGCTTTAAAAAAATTGCTCTATAGCAAAAATGAATGACATGGAAATAGGTGATAACATTTTTACAACCCAGTGGAATTGCTTATTGGCTCTGGGAAGGGGGAGAGAAGAGAGGAGGTAAAGAAAATGAGTCATGTAAACATAGAAAAATATTTTAAAATTAAAAACAATATATAAAAAAAGAGAGAGCATCCCCCTTAACATCATTTCTATTTAAAAAAACTGTATTGGATAATGCCAATAAAAAATTTAAAAATATAATAGCTTATACCCCAAAGAGATCAAAGGAACAGGAAAAGGACCCAATGTACTATTTATAGCCGCTCTTTTTGGGGTGGCAAATAATTGGAGGCAAAAGGGATGTCCATCATTTGGGGAATGACTGAACCAATCATAGTTTGTGATTGTAATGGAATATTATTGGGCTATAAAAAATGACAAGCAGGAGAATTTCAGAAAAATCTGGAAAGATTTACATGAACTGAGGCAAAGTGAACAGAACCAGGGAAACATTGCACACAGTAACAGCAATACTTTATGGTGATCAGCTGGGAATAACCAAGTTACTCTGATCAAACAGTGAACTCACAACATTTGCAAAGAATTTATAATGAAAAATGCTGTTAACCTTCAGAGAATTGATGAACTGTGAGTGCAACTTGAAGGAATTTTTTTCTCTTTATTTTTCTTGCTTTTTAACAACTGTGGAAATATTTTGCATGACTTCACATGTATAATGAATATTATATTTCTTGTCTTCTTAATGGGTGGAGTGGGTAGAGGAAGGAAGAGAATTTGGAACCAAAAAAAAAAGCTTTAACTTTTTGAAGTGTTTCATATCTATTACTTTTCTTCATCCTTACAAAAACACAAGGGCAATAGGATAGGAATTGTCTTTTTATATAGAGGGATAAATTGAGGCACAAGGAGACTAATTTACTTTAAAAGTAAAGAGTGAATTAATAGCAAAGCCAAAAATAGAATCCAGCTTTCCTAGGTTCCTGGTCTGTTTTCCTGGGTAGATTCTGCATATTCCTACTTCCTTCTCTTGCATCCTTCATCTTTTCTGTTTTGCTCTTTGCCACTTTTCTCAGATAGTAAGATGGAGAAGTAGAGGTGATGAGAGACAATTAAAGTCCACTAGGGTTCTTGACAACTTGGTTCTGTCCTGGTGTCTCATCTGAATTTTGACTTAACCATTTTCAAGATGAAGATGAAGTAATTGACAGTCCCCTGAGCCACAGAGAATCAAGACTCTTAAAAAAAAAAAAACCTCCCAGAGGGTAGCTAGGTGACTCAGTGGATAGAGAGCCAGACTTAGAGATAAGGGTTCCTGGTTTCAAATCTGGCCTCAGATACTTCCTATCTGTATGCCCCTGAGCAAGTCACTTGCCTAGCTCCTTCCACTGTTCTGTCTTGGAACCAATATACAGTAGTGATTCTAAGATGAAAGGTGAGGATTTAAAAAATAAAATAACTCATATTTTTAGAGTATTTAAAGTTAATCAAATGGTACATCTCTCTCGGTGTCCAAATTGAGAATATAAAAGGAATGTGTTCTAGGGTGTCGGGTCAGAGATCAGACAAGTGCCGATGCCAGGGCAATTCCACCACCAGAATGACCATTTGTAGTTCCTGCCTCAACTAGTCCCTCACTATTCCCTTAGCACGTCTCCCCTAACCTTCAGCCAGCTGTTGGGCCAGATTGTCAGCCGTGCTTTGTGCCTTCTGGAATAGGGGTTTGTGTGTATGTCTCTGCATCCTAATCACCCATATCTGTCTCCATGTGCCCAGCCCTTGGTGACTTTGCCAAGACAGGTCA
Source organism: Monodelphis domestica (assembly GCF_027887165.1). Lineage (NCBI taxonomy): Eukaryota > Metazoa > Chordata > Mammalia > Didelphimorphia > Didelphidae > Monodelphis > Monodelphis domestica. Next base: position 52,486,773 of record NC_077227.1, read on the forward strand.
GGCAGATGCTAGGAGGAGAGATTTGAGGAAATTTAAGAAGGCACTTTGCACCCTTTGTAAAGGAACTGCTGTAAGTATTCCAGAGATTCTGATGAGGAGTTTTTTTAAAGGATGTTTAAAAATCGGGTCACATCCTGGATGAGAACTACCTAGATGAGGTTCCCCAATATTTCCCCGTAAACATAGGATTGATTTGGAAGAGACCTCTGAGATCATCTAGTCCAATCCCTTCATTTTACAGATAGGGAAGTTGAGGACCAAAGATGATAAATAATTTGCCCGAGGTTATCCAGCTAATAAGTAATGAAGCCAGCATTTGAACTCAGGACTGCTGATTCCAAATCCTCTTTAAACTGCATGACATTGAAACGCCTTCGAGAGTTGAATTTCCTTATCCTTGGACAGGATTGATCTAGGACCTCTACCCACACCTTATGGATCACATATAACTTGGCTACTAGGGAATCTGTGGGAAGAGGTTTCAGGGAGCCCAAACTGCAACATGGTGGGAGAAGTGAGCAAATATTTTATCAGAATCTTTCTGATCCTACAGCCCCCATGACAGATGCCACCCACCAGGCAGGGAGGACACATGTATGTGCTAGTCCTTTCATCAGGGTTTGGAAGGTTGAGAGCAGCAGAGATGTGATCCCCTGTTGACTCAACTTCATTGGCATAGACACTGAGTCGTATATGGGAATTTTTTCCCCTAGGCACAACACATGTTATAGCCACGGTAAGCAACATAAAGCCTTTTCTGCATTGAGCAAGGGACAAGAGGAGGCAGACCCTGAGGCACCAATGTGCGGCCATTGCTGAGGAGGAAGGAGAAAGAAAAAAGTCATCCCTATCTGACATCTGTTAGTTTTCTAACTTTATTTACTCATTTTTGCTAATTCAATTTTGAACTCTTTTTTTCTGTGAAGTCAGCACCCTCTAAAATGGGCCCCCAGAAAAGCTCTGGTTACCCCATCTTAGTTCTAGCTTTGCCAGGTCAACTCTGGAAGGTTACTCCTACTACTCTCATAGGTTTTTCCAGACCCAACTGTCCATCCCAAAGGTCCACACTGAAGTATAAGGAACCTCCATGGGGAGACTGGTTTTTATTCCTTGAGGGCTCTTGGAAGAAGGGGGTCAGGCACCTCTGAGAGATCATAGTCCATTGCAAGTGTTAATGCTCAGCTCACACTGAAGGAAGATCATAAGAAGGTCCTTAGGAGCTCCCTACGCATCAGATAGTGTCGCTGATGAACCTACTCTCCAGCAGATTCCTAGAGTCCTATTTCTGCAATTTGTCTACTGTCTGTACCATTCCAAGAACATTTATTGAATGCCCCCTATGGTATCAGCATTGCACCAGGCACGGGGCAGGGGTGTGCGGGTGATAAGGGGAGACACAAAGAAATGTAAGGCATAATTCCTTCTCTCAGGGACGTTACAGTTTAGTTGGAGAAAGAATTCAATAGACATTTATTAACAACCTACTGTGTGCAAAGCACTGTGTTAAGTGCCAAAAAAGGAGTGGAGGTAATAATTCAACAGACATTTATTAACAGCCTGCTGTGTGCAAAGCACTGTGTTAAGTCCAAGAAAGGAGTGGAGATGATAATTCAATAGACATTTATTAACAGCCCACTGTGTTCAAAGCACTGTGTTAAGTGCCAAGAAAGGAGTGGAGATAATAATTCAGTAGACATTTATTAACTGTCCATTGTGTGCAAAGCACTGTGTAAAGTGCCAAGAGAGGAGTGGAGGTAATAATTCAACAGACATTTATTAACAGCCTGCTGTGTGCAAAGCACTGTGTTAAGTGCCAAGAAAGGAGTGGAGGTAATAAGTCAGTAGACGTTTATTAACTGTCTATTGTGTGCAAAGCACTGTGTAAAGTGCCAAGAGAAGGGTGGGGGTAATAATTCAAGAGGCATTTATTAACAGCCTGCTGTGTGCAAAGCACTGTGTAAAGTGCCAAGAGAGGAGTGGAGGTAATAATTCAACAGACATTTATTAACAGCCTGCTGTGTGCAAAGCACTGTGTAAAGTGCCAAGATAAGGGTGGAGGTAATAATTCAACAGGCATTTATTAACAACCTGCTGTGTGCAAAGCACTGTGTAAAGTGCCAAGAGAGGAGTGGAGGTAATAATTCAACAGACATTTATTAACAGCCTGCTGTGTGCAAAGCACTGTGTAAAGTGCCAAGATAAGGATGGAGGTAATAATTCAACAGGCATTTATTAACAACCTGCTGTGTGCAAAGCAGTGTGTAAAGTGCCAAGAAAGGAGTGGAGATAAAATGCTATGTGAAGTTTCAGAAGGGAGAGGTCAGATTCAGACAAAAAAATCAGGGAGGGCTTCATGGAGATAATATCTACATTGGACCTTGAATGGATTGGTGGATTTCAACAAATAGAAATTGACTAGCAAAAGGAAAATATAGGAGAAAGGGAAGGAGGAAGAGTTCCGAGAGTGTGAAAGAGACTTTAAAGGTCAGAGGCAAGATCGAGGAAGGACTTGAGTGCCAGATGCCCGGATAAGGAGTTAATACCTGACTCAGGCTAAGATTCTATGGACTTTCCCCTGTCAATAATTGAGAGCTATTGCAAGTCTTATCTGACAAAATGTACAGTTTAGGAAGACAAATCTGGCAGCTGTGTACAGAATCGATGGGGGAGAAATCTAGAGAGGCTGTTGAAGTGGTCCAGGCTCAAGGGAATAAGGTCTTTTTTTGCCTAGGGCATGGGTGGTGGGGAAAAGAGAAAAAAGGATGGATGTGGAGCCATTGTGAAGGGAGAATTCATAAAACTGAGTGACTTGCTGGATTTTACTTTCTGGTTGGAGAGAGGAAAAGATGAAGGAAAGAGAGGGGAGGAAGTGGATAAGGCAAGGGAATGAACATTTATACAGCCCTACTATGCACCAGGCATTGTGCTGAGAGCATTTTATAAGTCCTATCTCATATGATCCCTGGGAAGTAGGTGCTGTCTTTACTCCTTCTTTTACAATTGAGGAAACCAAGACAAACTGAGGATATGTGACCTGCCCAAGGCCATACAGCTAATACGTGTCCAAGGATACATATTAGGCATGGAATGGGTACTCATTAAATACCTGTTTGAATGACACATTCCATGATAACCTAAAATTCAAAATATCCCAAACTAAGCTCATCAATTCATCTCTCTAAACTTTCTCCTCCTCGTGACTTCTCACCTCAGAGGCATCTTTGATGCTTGCTGGTAACATCTGAGCAGGGATTTGAATCCAGGTCTTCCTGGCTAGTGCTTTAACCATCTAGCTGCCCCTCAGATCCCCAGAGTTGCTGAGGTCTAATTGCCAAAGAGGTGCATAAAGAACTTTCTAATCCTTAAATGTCAGCTGTTACTTTTATTATCAGGTCCCCGTTGGAGCAGAAGCTGGTTGAAAGGTGGGATTGTTACCCTCTTTGTCTCTGTAACCCCAGGATCCACCCCAGAACAGGCAGGCAATAAACGTTTACTGATTGATTGATCATCCATCCCCCTGCCTTCAGGCAGGATATTACTAAAATCGCTCTGTCTGTTGCAAAGAAGATTCTGGTTTGTATTTCTAATTTAAACCAGACACAAGAACCTTCCCCTCCTCCATTTTGTAGGGTCTCTACTCAGGAGATTTTTCTTTACAAGTAAACAGCATCATAATTAGCTCTTCTTGTGTTTAAAGCAAGATGTTAAGGAAAAAAAGTCTCGCCTCTCCCCCATCCCCCTTCACCACCATCAAAGGCAGGGAGTGCTTAGCAGAGCAGCCCCATATTTTATATATTTTTATGGGTGCCTCAGTTTAGCCTGCCTTGCTTACCTTGCCCTCTTATGGCTAAGAATCCTATTGCCGAAGCTTCTTTGGGGTCTTGTGGAAGGCCGTTTCCTTATCCTCAGTAGGAATGGCAACATTTTCCCACCTAGGAAACTCTCTGGTCCATTTAATGGCCATTGTTAATTCTCGCTTCTGTGGGTTCATGAAATCCTCTCTTTTTGGGTCCCTGGACCTTCTTTTTGGTTTTCCTGTCCAATATCTGTGACATTTTCAGGATGATTCCTTGACCTTTCTCCAGAGATTTGTAGGATTATAGACTTAGAGTTAGACTTATAGGTTCTCCATCCAGACCTCTCAACTGGCAAAGTTTAGAGAGATCTGTGACTTGCCCAAGGTCACATAGCTCATGAGTTAGAGAACCAGATTTCAAATCCTGAGCTTCTGCCTCTAAATCCAGTGGTTATTTGACTGTCTCTAATAAGTCAGTCTAGATGTTCCTACCCCTGGCTGGAATTGCCAGCATCCCCCCTGTTCCCTAGGACTGCCCTGAAGTCTTCTCTGCACCTCCATGGAAGAGAGGAGGGAGGATTAAAATGTCCCCGTCTGCCTCAAGAAGAGGAGCTGTTCCCCCTTGTGCTCCTTCACCTCATCAGAACACTATTTGTCAGAAATGTATGACTAATGGGGGAAGCTAGATGGCTCAGTAAATAGAGAGTCAGGCATAGAGAGGTGAGGTCCTGGGTCCAAATCTGGCCTCAGACACTTCTTAGCTGTATGACCCTGGGCAAGTCACTTGACCCCCATTGCCTAGCCCTTACTACTCTTCTGCCTTGGAACCAATACACAGTATTGAGTCTGAGATAGAAGGTAAGGACTTAAAAAAAGAAATTTATGACTAATGCATTTTAGAACAGGCTTTATCATAAGATATTAAAGACTGTAGCTGCATCTCGTATGTATTTCATAAATATTAATCATGCCTTTAGAGATGGTACCTCCAATGAGCACAACTCAGCTGGAGAGCTGCATTTGGTCAGGATATATTTTATATAGACACATAGACAGAGACATCTCCATAAGGATGAGGGAAGCAGATTGAACCCTCAAAATTAAAGAATGAACATGGCAGCCTTCCTTCGGGTTCTCTTTCTCTCCTGTCTTTAGCTCGTCATTCTTTTTCCTGTTTCACTATTCCTTGTTTTGACCTCTTTCCTTCTGAGCCTTTCTTTAAATCCTTATCTTCTGTCTTAGAATCAATACTAAATATCGATTCCAAGACAGGAGAGCAGTAAGGGCTAGGCAACTGGAGGCAAATGACTTGCCCAAAGTTACTAGGAAGTGTCTGAAGCTGGATTTGAACCTCAGACTTCCTGTCTTCATGTCTGACTCTCCATCTACTGAGCCACCTAGCTGCCCCTCTCACAGCCTTTCTTAGACTCCTCTTTCTTTGTGGAATTTTCCCTTTCTTGCTCTATTTTCTCATTTTGTTTCTTCCTTTCCTTTGGACAAGTCACAAAACCCAAAAGAAGCACTGGAAAGAGCACTGGCTCCCATCAGGAGCTGCATAGGATTCCTGGTTCTGCTCTGTGACTTTGAGTAAGTCGCTTCTGTTCAATGAGTCAGTTTTCTCAGCTTTAAAATGGGGATGATACCTCTCACTGCTCTATAAGATCAGAACGACCAGATGAGATAATCTTGGGGAGAGCAATGTATCAATGTAAGTAATAAGGACTAAATGAGATAATGTAATTAATTTGGATTATTTAGTAAGTACCAATTTTTATTAATAATTATAACATTACTATAATGATAATGATAATAAACTGTACCTTTTTAGCTTCAATATCCTTGCCAATAAAATGGAATATAAGACATCCACCTACTTCACAGGGTTATATAATAATAATAATAACAATACGATAGCTCATATTCACACAAAACTTTAAGGTTTGCAAAGCACTTTACATTTCTTGTCTCATTTAAGCCTCTCAGTAATCCAGCCAAGGAGGTACTCGAATTGTCCTAGTTTTACAGATGAGGAAAACTGAGTCTCGATAGAGGTTAAGTGATTTGCCCAGGATCACACAAGTAATAAACAAATCAGATGGGATCTCGAGTCTCCTGGCCTCCCAGTCTGGTTCTCTCTTCTTTATGCTGGGCTGCCTTTTTGTCCAAAGAGTGAAGGACATGAATGGCTCTGTAAGCTGTAATGAATTACATATAATGTGAGCCATTCCCGTTTCCCCCATTTAGTCTTTTCTCCATCATTTCTCCTTCTCTCCTCTTCTCTCTTTCTCCTCTCTTCTATATCCCACTGTCTCTCCCACTGCCTGCTATTTCTCCTGCTTTCCACTAGTCTCTCCCACTCCTCACTGCCATCTCTTCTCCTCTGCCAATTACCTGTCTCCTTCCTCTCATCTTCATCTCTCTCTCTCTGTCTCTCTCCCTCTCCCTCTCTGTCTCTGTATCTCTGTGTGTCTCTCTGTCTATCTCTCTCTCTATCCATCTCTCAGTGTGTCTCTCTCTCCCCTCTCCCTTTCTTACTCTGTCTCTATATCTCTGTGTGTCTCTTTCTGTCTCTTTGTGTCTGTCTATCTCTCTATATCCATCTCTCTCTGTGTCTCTCTCTCCCCTCTCCCTCTCTGTCTCTGTATCTCTGTGTGTCTCTCTCTGTCTCTCTGTGTCTGTCTATCGCTCTCTTTCTGTCTCTGGGTGTCTCTCCCCTCTCCCTCTCTCTCCCTCCCCTTCCTTCCTTCCCTCCAATTCATCCCCACTTCTGCTCCATTGAACACACCAAGTCCCCCTCCTCTGAAACCCAGAGTATAATGCAGTTCACACTGCATGTGAGAAGTATGGTTATTTATCATTATTATTAACGAACAAGATCCCTTGCACAGCAGAACTTTCCAGTAGTCTATTCCCTTGTCACCCCGGGAACAAAACAAAACCAAAAAAAGAGATTTATTTTCTCTCCAGTGCATGGGGTGGCCCACTTTAAAGCAGGAGATCAGTAGCATTTTTTAAGATCGCAGACTTTCCGAGTTGGACCAAATCCCTGCCTTCAACGGGAACCTCTTTGACAACATTTCCAATAATTGGTCCATCTAGCCTTTGCTTAAATACCTCCAGTGGTAGGGAACTCACTACCCCTTGAGACATTTTATTCCATTTTTGAGTAGTTGTCTATTAATTGTTAGGAGATGTTTTCGTAGATTAAACAGATCCCACTCCCTCTAATTTACAACGAACAGTCCTCGTTGACAAGCCTGGAAACACACAAAGACAGTTATCATGCCTCTCACTTTTTGCCAGACTAAAAAAAAGCTCATTTTTCTCTATCCAGTGCTGAAGTGTGGCATAGTTTCAAGTGCTCTTAGCATCTCAGTCTCCTGAGGAGGCTGCTAGTTGGTGCAGTGGTTAGAGCGATGGACTTGGGGTCAGGAAGAACTGAGCTGGAATCTCGGTATCTACACTTAACAGTTTTGTGACCCTGGACAACTCAGAGAAGCTCTCAATCTCAATGTAAGCCTTCAGTGTTTCCTCAGCTGTAAAATAGATCTAATAAAAGTACCTGCGTCACACAGTTGTTGTGAAGATCAAATGAGACAGTATATGTAGAGAGCTCTATGAATCCCCAAGAGCTATATAAATGTTATTATTATTATTATTATTACCTTTCCATAGATATTGTTGTTGTTCAATCATTTCAATCCAGTCCAATCCTCCATGACTCCATTTGGGGGTTCCTTGGCAAAGACACTTGAAGTAGTTTGCCATTTTCTTCTCCATCTCATTTTATAGGTGAGGAATCTGAGGCCAGCAGGGTTAAGTGACTTACCTAGGATCACACAGCTAGGAAGTGTCTGAGGTCAAATTTGAACTCGGATCTTCCTGATTCCAGATCCAGCTCTTCTATCCATTGCACCACCCAGCTGCCCCCTGCCCTTTCCATGAAGGCCCTTTACCTTATCTGTGTCCCTTCTGGCTTTCTCAGTGGCCCTTCGGACTAGGAGCTCTTAAAAATCAGGTACCTCGCTGCATGGCTGCAATGACTTTGGTGCACAACATTCCATCGTCTCCCTCCATGCCTTTGCTGAGGCATCTATTTAGGCCTGAAATGCCATCTCTGCTCACCTCTACATCACAGAATCCCCTAGCTCCATCAAGGCTCAGCTCGAGTGCCACTTCTTACAAAAGACCTATTCTGATCCCCCTCAGTTTCTCCCCGTCCCAAGTTGTTGTATTAACTTTGCATATCTCTTGTATGCTCTTGTCTATTGGGATATAAGCTCCTTGGAAATAGAGATCATTTTATTTTTTTCTCTTTGTATCCCCTTGTGCCTAGCACAGTGTCTAGATCATGGTAAGTGCTTAAGGAGATGATTATTGAATGAATGAATGAACTAAATGAGTAGCTCAGGAAAGCAGAATTTGCCAAGCCTGTCTTTTCTGGGCTGAGGCAGATTTTGACTTCAGAACCCTCAATTGTAGCCAAGAGGGTGGGGCTAGGGTGGCTGTCAGTGCTCTGTGGATAAAGGATGCTAGATTGGGTGGGAAGAGGGGGTTGACAGAAGAAGAGAGGAGAACAGTTTTTCTGGGTCTGATGGGACATCTTGTCCTCTTCGTGGCAGTGATCTGCCCTGGCTAGTCTCACTGACCCTAGGTCTAAGGCCAGAAAATACAGCGTAGCCCCCAGCCTTCATGGGGTGAGCTCCCAGGGGTCAGTCTAGGCCAGGCATCTCTCTTCTGAATTCATGTGGTTGACTGGAGGAAGTCCAACAATCAAAGGGCCCAATTCATCGCCCTCGCCCACCATCACCACCATGCACACTGATAATTGTCGGTGACCTGAGAGGATTTGCATATTAAAAGGGGTGTCTGGGGACACTTACAAAGGAGCCAGCACAGATGTCCTTCTGGGTTGATTTTATTCTTCTCCCTATTATAATATACGGGTTTTGTGTCTGCCTGGCCACCAGCACTACTTCATTAGCACTCAGGCTGACTTGAAGTTAAGCTCTCTGCCAAGGCAGGGCATCTCTGTTCGTAGAGGGAAAGATAGGGGTGGACATCAGAGCTCAAAGATGCTAAGTCATTCACTCATTCAATACTCCTTTGCAGATTCAACCAAGCACTGGCGGAGATAAAAGTGACCAATGCCACAACTCCTAGCCTCATGGAGCTTACTGTCTAGTAAGGGAAGATCCAGTGTATACACAGATGTAGACAGAGAACTACACAATAGCTGTCCTGTGGGAGAGAGTGAGAGGGGTACAATTATGATGCCAAATCCAAACTAGAACAAGTATCTTCCAGGCAGGTTGTGCTGCAGCTCAGCCCGGTGGGAGACCTTGTAAAGGCTGTGAGCCTTTACTTCCCTAGGAAATTGGAAAGTGCTACTTCCCAGGACCTGATGTTTTATTGAATGTCTATACTTAAGAAAGTGCTAACAGAATGCAAATGATAGGAGTTGGTGAAGGGAGTCGCCATATAGAGCATTTGGCAAAATCACAGGTCCTTCACGTGTATGAGTGTCAGTGGCCATGGGCTGAGCTTTTCTAGCTGTATGGAAGGTGATTAATCATTGATGTCTACCTCTTCATGACCCCATGTGGGATTTTCTTGGCAAAGATACTGGAGTGGTTTGCCATTTCCTTATCCAGCTCATTTTACAGTTGAGGAAAATGAGGGTAACTTGATTAAGTGACTTGCCTGGCTAGTAAATGTCTGAGGCTGGATTAGAACTCAGATTTCCTGACTCTAGGCCTGGTACTCCATCCATTGTGGCACCTAGATGTCCAAGAGGATTCCATAGACCTCCTACCAAATCCAATGGTCTTTTTTCAGTCCAAAGCTTCCTCAAGCTCTCTGTAGTAGTCAGCACTGTTGACCACCCTCTCCAAATGAATGCTCTGTTCTCCATTTTTTTGGAAATCCTATTCTCTCTTGTTTTCCTGCTCTCTCTTTTCTTGGCTCTTCTCTGTCTCCTTCCCAGGATCCTCATCCTCTTCCATATTCCTTAATGTGACTGCTCTCCAAAGTCCTATCCTTAGCTCCATCTTCTCTCTACACTTGGAAATCTCATTCACTCCCATACTACCTCCACAATGAAGCCACCTGTAGGCTTCTGCCCCTCAGACTCTCATCTTCAACTTATTAACATTATTTCTCCACTTAGATTTCCCACCAACACATCTATTTTAATGGTTTCCCCAAATTAATCTTATCTCAATTATAGAATCATAGTTTTAGAACTGGAAGGAACTTTAGAGATCATGGTACAATAGAGAGGTCACTGGCTCTGTGGTCAGAGGACTGGGGTCCAAATCTGGTCTTTGTTGCCTACTATATTCATGATTGTGGCAACTTAGTTTACCTCTCTGGGTCTGTTTCCTCATTTGTAAATTGAGGGAGGTTGGACGAGATCCCCTCTGAAGAAATTTCCATCTCTAAATCCATGACCATCTAATTGCATCATGAAATGGCCCATGAGGCCCCTTTGAACTCATTGGCTACAAGTCATCCATTCAAGCCCCTTCATCTCCCTAGAAGTTTCTTCATCGAAAGTGAGGTTTGAATTTGATGGCCACTAAGCTGTGTAAAAATGGAGATCATAGGGAATTCTGGGAAATACCAAGTACTTCTGGGGATTGAAGTCTAGGGTTCAAAATCTCCATTTTTACAGCTGTCTTCCATCTCTAGATTAATGATCTTATCACATTATTTTAATAAAAACAATACTAGTCATAATGGCACTTTACAATGTTGCTTTAAAATTTCCAAAGCACTTCACATATACAAGCTAGGCAATATTACCATCACTGTTTTGTAGTCTGAGGGTAGCGAGATGGTACAATAATAAAACACTGGGACTAGAGTCAGGAAGAGTTGAATTCAAATCTGGCCTCAGACACTTCCTAGCTATGTGACTCTGGGCAAGTCATTTAACTCTATTTGCCTTGGTTTCCTTATCTGGAAAATGAGCTGGAGAATGGAAAACTGTCCCAGTGTCTTTGCCAAGAAAACACCAAATGGAGTCACAGAGAGTTGGACATAACTGAAAAATGACTTCATGACAATTTTGTAGATTAAGAAATTGAGTCTCTCATAGAAGTGACTCATCCATGCTCACATAGCTTGTAAGTGTCTGAGGCAGGATTTGAACTCAGGTATTCCTGACCTTACATCCAACACTGCATTACCTAGCTATTATCTAGCCCAAATCCCACCCACTTTTAACATATGAGACATCTGGGAACCAGAGAACCCGAGTGACTCATCTATTGCCATCTAGTTAATAATCCTCAGAAAGGATGATCAAACTGAGGTCATCTCACTCCACATCTAATTATCTTTCTTCTCCTTCTGACTATTCTTTCTGTCAGCGACACCCTTATTATCTCATGTTTGAGACCCCAGTGCTGTCATTTTTTAAGCCCTCTCCATTATCTCTTACATCCAATCAAATATCAAAGAACTCTAAACTCTGCCTCAGTGACATCTTTGCACATGTCTCCTCTTCTTTATTCTCAGTGCCATGACCCTCATTACCTCTTACTAGGACTATTGCAAGAGTTTCCTAACAAGGTGCTTCCCTGGAGGATTAGTGTGTCTACAATGGCCTTTCAAATGGAGAGGCCCTTCTCCATAGTAGGTACCCAGAAAGTAAAATGATAAGTCAGATTATTTTTTCCCTCCTCATCCCACACTAATCCTGGTTCCTTTGTAAACACATGAGTAAGTCTTTGCCAGGCTTGTTTAAAAACCTTTCCCAAATTATATAGGGAGAGATATTAAACATCAAATTTAAATCAGAGACCACCCAATCCAAGGATTCTTAACCTGGTGATCTGTTTAAAAATATTTTGATGACCACAATTTTTTGAAATCCTATGTATTTTATTTTACACATTTCAAAATGCAAGAAATTCTGAGAAGGGGTCCACAGGCTTTACCAGACTGCCAAAGTGTTAACCCAAAAGGGTTAAGAACCCTTGATCTAATCCAGCCTCTCATTTTGCACATGAAACTATGAGCCAGAGAAGAAAAGTTGTTTGCTCAGAATCAGACAAGTAAGATTCTAAGTCTAACAAGTAGGGTTCTTGATCTACAGCTAAGAATGACCTCAGAAGGGGGCAGCTGGGTGGCTCAGTGGATTGAGAGCCAGGCCTAGAGACGGGAGGTCCTAGGTTCAAATCTGGCCTCAGACACTTCCCAGCTGTGTGACCCTGGGCAAGTCACTTAACCCCCATTGCCTAGCCCTTACCACTCTTCTGCCTTGGAGCCAATACACAGTATTGACTCCAAGACGGAAGGTAAGGCTTTTAAAAAAAAAAAAAGAATGACCTCAGAAACTGCCTAAACCAACCCTCTAATTTCACAGATAAGGAAAATGAGATCAAAGGGAAACTAAGTCACAAAAGTAGCCATTGGCAGGGGCAGGATTTGAACTCAGGTTCTCTGACTGTAGCCATTACTATTTCCATTGTACCATGATAGTTTTTCTATAATCCAGAAAGATCAGTAACAGTCCTTCAGCTGGATTATTTTTCCCTTTCTTCTTTATTCCCATTTTTCTGGAGTTTGGACTTAAGTCCCTTGATAACCCAAAGGCCAACATGGCATCAAGGATGGTAGGTTAAATGTCCTCTCATGCTCAAGGCAAGACACTGAAAATCTGATGTTCTCACAGCCATATCCAGTCTCCCACATAATATGAATTCTAGACAGATTCTATGTTTAGCTGGATGCTGAGTGATCAGGAGTGCTATTTATCAGCAACGTAGGGGGTTGACACTGCTCTGAAATCTAAACATGTCCGTCTTGACTTACGGGGCTATGCTCATATGGCATGAACTGTGTGTTGCTGATGGAGTGCTTTGCATTGAATTCTGGGGGGCTATTTCCTAGCACTGGACAGAGACCAAGTGGTTCAGCTTGCTTAGGGGAAGGATGGTGGTCAGAGAAAATGGTGGTATTTATAGGCTCACTGTTTTCATTATATTCATCAATGCCAGACCCAGGGAGGTGCCCATGACACACAACAGGGGCACAACAAAGGAGATTTGGAAATTTTACTTTTTTAGTACATTTCCCTATTTTAAATGCCAGGACATTCTGCTCCCTGTGCCATAGAGGTTGTTTGTTCTTGGGATTGTCAGGTCCCATGTGTTACCGTGAAGCCTCAGGTGGATAATAATACATAAAACCCATTTTCAACCCTTTCTTCAGAGGTATAAATGCCTTGTAGGGCATCTGGGTGGGAGAATAGCTAAAGTTTGAGATGTGGAATCAGAAAGATCTTGGGAACTGTGTGAGTCTGAACCTGTTCAACTTGGCCTCAGTTTCCTTATTTGTAAAATGATAATGATAATAATAACAACAGTACCTACCTCCCAGGATAGAATCAATTAATAGGCATGAAGTGCTTTGCAAACATTAAAGCGCCATATAAATGTGCCATTTTATGATTATACTACCAACTCCATCTTCAGTGCACCCTTTTAGACTATTACTACCAACACCAACAGCTACCTTCATCTCTGTGTGTGTACATATGGAAAGGAGAGAAGGGAATGAGCATTGATTAAGCACCAGATGCTGTACTAAGCACTTTGCAAATATGATCTCATTTTATTCTCACAGCACCTCTAAGAGGTAGGTGCTATTATTATCCCCATTTTACAGTTGAGTAATCTGAGGCAGACAGAGGCTAAGCAACTTGCCCAGGGTCACACAGCTGGTAAGTGTCTGAGGCCAGATTTGAATCCAGGTCCTACCAACTCCAGGCTCAATTTTTTTTTCTGAACCACCTAGCTAAATGTGTACATGTCTATATACATATATATGTGTATATACGCACCATGTGGGTAGTTAGGTGACACAGTAGATAGAGCACCAAGCCTGGAATCAGGAAGACTCATCTTTCTGAGTTCAAATCCAAACTCAAACACCTGCTATGTGATCCTAGGCAAGTCACTTAACCCCATTTGCCTCAGTTTCCTCATCTGTAAAATGAGCTGGAGAGGGAAATGGAAAACCACTCTAGGATCTTTGCCAAGAAAATCTCAAATGGGGTCATCAAGAGTTGGGCACGACTGAAACAACTCAACAACAACAACAACACACGCATACATATATAGGAGCAGAATGTCCTAGCATTTTAAATATGTGCATTTATTAAAAAGCAATTTTAAAAATTCTCCCTTGTTTACTTCCACTGTGTGTCATGGACAGTTTGCTAATTCTGGTGTTGATTAATGTTACCTTATAGATACTGACACCAGAACCCTTCTCTTACCTATGCTGAGCTATTTTCTTCTCCAGCCAGTGCTTCCCATCAGCCCCCAAGAAATTAGCCCCAAACACTCTGTCCTCTGTGCGTGCGTATGTGTGTACATGCACCATATATGTATGTAGAGATGGGCAGTATAAAGAGAGAAACAATTTGTATTTATTCACCTTGTATCTCTGCTAAATGTATACATGTTGCACTTACTCATATTGTTTCATTCATGAGAATGTAAGTGCCTTGTGGGGAGTCATTGTTTCATTATTTGTGCTTCTGTCCTCACTGCCTGGCCCATAGAAGGCTTTTCATAAATGCTGGTTGCTTGGTTTACTGATCTCTCCTATTTTAGAGCATCTATAATTCTCTTCGACTTTTAGTTTGCAGCCTTTATTCAAGTTGTGCCTGTCCTAGACCCATCCTACTTCTCCTACCTTCTCCCATATTACCCCCAAGGGGCCAGTCCGATCAGGAATGGTAGATGGCTGCCGGAGACGTCTCCTCCCAGAGGGTCTTCCATTTGCCCTGCAACAGAACCTTTCTGCATGTGTCGTCTCCTTCCGGAAGACTATTGCTCTTGAGAGCATGAACTGCCCTACTTCTCGGTCTTTATCCCCGGAGCTTTGCATAGTGCTTTATCCACTGTAAATGCCTGATTCATGCTTTCTGCTTCTCTTGCATTCCAGTCCATTTCCCACCACACACTGAATGGTGCTGCCCAACTGGACTTCTCCCTCTTCCTCAAATTGTCCATCTTCAGCTTTTGTGCGGGATGCAGCTCCTGCCTGGAATGCACTCGCTCCTCATCTCCATCTCCCTGCGTCTTGGTTTCCCTCATTCCTCAGCTCGAGGGCCAGCTTCTGGCGGCTGCTCCTTCTTCTCCAACACTCCTCACCCCAAGGTTACACTCTGTTTGCTGTGTTTCTTTTTTCATATATGTGTGTGTATATAGACCTATTCACACATGTATGAAATACACATTATTCTGCTTCTAAACCTTGTGTACACATATGTATTTGTGTGTACACACACAGAATATATACACGCATGCATAGAATATAAAGATATATACACAGCACATACATGTAAGCATATACACAGTATACATAGATATATAAACATCTATACACGGTAATATACATACACATGTATATATGTATATAAATCCATCTACACAGAGAATATATAGATGCGTCTATACACACAGTATATAGAGCTACATAAACATCTGTACACACAACATATATAGATGCACAGGCACATATATGTACATACATATAGGTTTATATACATACACGTGTGTGTAGACTGTCACCTTCCCTCAAGTGTAAGCCCCTTGAAGGCAGTAACCATTCAGTGTTTGTCATTGTTTTGCCTGTGGCCAAGCACAGTTTTTAACACTCAGTGGGCTCTTAATAAACATTTTCCCCAACAATCCTATGAGGCAAGTAGTACAACTAGGATTTTCCCCATTTTATAGATAAGTAAACTGAGGCAGGAAAGGCTCAATTCAAAGCTAACCTCAGACACTTACTAGCTGTGTGTCCCCAGACAAGTCACTTAACCCTCTTGGCCTCAGTCTGCTCATCTAGAAAATGAGCTGGAGGAAGAAATGGAAAGCCACTCCAGTATCTTTTCCAGGAAAACCCCAAATGGCATCCCAGAGATCAGACCCAATTGAAGTGATTCAACAATGACAGCATAGTCAAGCCCAAAGACATAACACCCTGCGTAGTAGCACACACTTGTCTGTTGGAGTAACTTTGGGCTCCCGTAGCCATGGTTCCTTCTGTATATCACACTGTTCCTCAAATCACTCAGCTCTGTTCTGGCTTCATTGGTCTTGCTGCTAGGGTTGGGTCAGTTAGTAAGCCTCGTTTTGGGGTGTGTAAATGTGAGATGTGTGTGTTCACAAGGTTGTCCTAGCTAGCTATGGCAAAAGAGAAAAGGCATTGAATTTGGAGTCAGAAGCTCTGGGTTCAAATGTAGTCTATGCTACTTGCTAGCTGTGAAACTGTAGACAAATTACTGATCCTCTCTGGGACTTATCTTCCTGAGTTTTAATCCATCTTTAGACATTTCCTAGCTGTGTAACCCTGGACGTCACCTAACTTTGTTTGCCTCAGTTTCCTCATCTGTAAAATGAGCTGGAGAAGAAATGGCAAATCACAGCAATATCTTTGTCAAGAAAGCCCTGAATGGAATCACAAAGAGTTGGATAAGACTATAAAACACCTGAATAAAACGGGCATGATAAATAAGCACCTTGGTACCCAAAGGGCAGGACCAAATGAATAATTCATGTAAAATAATTTGTGGATCAAAGAGAAGTATAGAAATAACCCCAGTCACTAATACTCCATTAGGCAGTTCTTCTAGAAAGGTACAGCGGATGGTCAGATGTCCAGACTCAAGGCCAGGAAAACCTAGATTCAGGTCCTCCCTCTGGCCAATACTGACCTGCAGCAAGTTGCTCCAGGCAACTAAGATTTGAAGATGAAGAGAAGATGGCTGTCTTCGCTAGTAGAGGAAGAGTTGCTTCATCTGGGAATTCCTCATGCCCATACAATCTCACAGGTTCCATCCTTATCTTTACTTCTATAGGATACTCAATAGACCCAAAGGCTTGGCATGAAGGATCTGGGTCCAGGCTACATATAGTGAATGTTAACCAGCCAGAAACCCAGAGTTCCAAGGGGGGGGGGGGTAAATTGCTCAGTGAGAAACAGAGGCTGGACTCCAGAGCAGTGCAGATTGAAGATGGCTGGGGCAGATTGTGGGGGTCTGGGCCAGATTATAACATGGATGGATTCTTGGGGGGAATGGGCTCATCCTACTTTGGGTACACGATCCGCCCATCCCCGTGGCTTGCATCCATCAAAAGAGTTTTGGGGACACTGGAAGGCATTTTCCAAATGGTCTCAAATCCTGACTACATCATTTTCTAATGACTGTGGTCAAGACACCCAAGCCCGGGGTGAATTTTAAATACATAATCACTTTTCACTCTCTAGCTTGCTTCTGAACTGCCAAAGCCATGGTTTGCCAAGAGCCGCTTCTTGTGTTTAATCTCCCCACCTTGCTCTTGCCAATTGGACTTTTTATCCTTTATGGGCAAAAAGGATGGAAATGAAAACCCTTATTGTAAACTCTCCTATTGGCACATTTCTCCTCTTTGCCCAAGGTCCTTCCGCCTCGGTTTAACCTGGAGGCCCAGGTCCTGAGAACAATGCCTTGAAATAATTATTGGTTCCTAATGAAATTACACCATCAGGCCTGCCTAAACAGGCATGTCTTTAGAATTTTTCTGGCTCCTGTTATCTCTGAAGGGAGAATCCAAATACAAAAATTGCCCCCTAATACCTGTTCTTGCTTCCAGAAATTGCCCAGCCTTGAGGATCTTGGCCAGGGTGCCTGAGTGGGCTGGGTGCTCAAGTAGAAAGAGGTAACATATACCAGTGGCACCGGGCCACGTCTGTGCCCCAGCACTGAAGAGGGCAACAAGCAGAGCTTCTGTGCCTTTTTTCTGACCCTGACCCCAGTGGAGATCTGCTAAAGCCTCTGGGCCCCTTTTTAGAATCATGTATTTTTGCCTACATTCATAATTGAAGGAAATGCTGAAGTTCACTTGGTTAATGAACATATGGATACTTTTTTCTTTCTCCATCCACCATCATGGATTCCCTGAAGTCTATTTATTGACCACTTGTGAGTCCATAGATGTCAGGTTAATGGTTAACAGAGTTCATTGTGTGAATATCTCTGTCCTGATCCTCATTCCTGGCTGGAAGAGGAGGATATAGAGATTATATGAGGCCTTGATTTTGTAATCAGTGGACCTGGGTTCGAATCCTGACTCATATGCCTACATTATCTGTGTGATCTTGGGCAAAACCCTTCCTAGGCCTTTTGACTAGATATTCTCTGTGGTTCCATCCAGCTCAAGGTATATGATCCTATAATTCTATCACCCAAAACTCTTCCCAGGGCCACAAGGACCATTTACACCAGCATCATTTGGGTAGGGGAAGTTATTGTATATACCTTTTTTTCTCATAAAGAGAGACTAAATTCCTGCTGTAGCTAAAGGAACAAATGTGGCAAGTTCAAGGATCATTATAATGGCAGGGACCCCCAAACTAGCCAAGAATCCATCCCTAATGCTGGACCATCAGACAGAGTCTCCCAGAGAGATGGGCAAAGTGGAAAAGGGGATAATGACTGGAGAGGACACTGTTGCCTCTGCCTTCTTGCCTCCTAGAGAATTCCAGGGACTCAATTCCCCTATTCCATTTCCAGAAGAGGTCCAGCCATGAGTGATGAGGAAGAAACAAGGAGTGCTGAGAAATAGGGGCTTGAGAATGAATCAGTAAGTCCAGGACAAGCATGACGATCATCATATCGGATACTGTAACAGCTATCAAGAGGCCATCATAAAAAAAAAAAAAACAGATATGGCATTTTAAAGTCCTTTGAACCCGCTCAGAATAAAAATGACAAAGCCTTTGGTTTGGTTGGTTGAAGGGATGAAGCTAATGGGCTTTGGGGGAATAGTCATTGACAGATGCAGCTGTTCTGTTCACTCCATCTCTCCCTTTATTTGTTCTACTCTTTTCCCCAGAACACACCAGTGGGAACGCCCATCTTCATTGTGAATGCCACCGACCCTGACCTGGGAGCAGGGGGCAGCGTCCTCTATTCTTTCCAGCCGCCCTCTGAATTTTTTGCCATCGACAGTGCCCGGGGCATCGTCACTGTGATTCGTGAACTGGATTATGAGGTTACTCAAGCCTACCAGCTCGTGGTCAATGCAACGGTGAGTTACAAAGGGACTTGTCTCCTGTCCTGGTGGTTTTCCTACCCGTCCCATCCCCACTGGCCCTCTCCAGAGTAGCATAACAGAACATGGCAACAAAAGGTTCTATTGTTGATGGACGCCTGGATCCAGTTCCATTTGAGTCTGGAAGTTTGTGTTCGCACAGCAGAACGACCACAGCATAAACTAGAGACATCAGGTGTAAGATGCTTCCTGAGCCCACTTAGAATACGTGTGAATTACATAAAATTGGGAAGAATAAAAAATTAATCCAATAGAAAAAATAAAATAAAATACCTGTACAAAACTGGCTCTGTAGGTGTGCTTTGGTGACAGAAAAGCTGTCTTGTCACCAGCTTTCCCAATAGAGAGACTTGAAGATCGGGGAGCCACTCCCTGAAGGACTGAGTTGTTCTTTGCTCACCTGCTTTCCTTTTCTCCCAGCTGATAGCATGGAGCAGTAATGGCTCTGGGATGCAGGAGTCAGTCTCTCTGTGCCCGAGAACTCATTTTTCAAAGGCTCTGGCCACAGCAGAATGAGCCAAGCGAGTCCCTATTAGCCCTTCAGGACCCATTTACTTGTCTCGCAAAAACTGCCACCTGGCGCACTCTCATTGGTAGCCTGGGCTGGAGAGAAGCTGTAGGGAGCCTCGAGCTGGAGGAGGGAGCTGCATATCCAACCCAAAGGGCTCAAGCCAAATTTGCTGGGGGCCAGGTGAAAAGAGAGGAGAAGAAAATGGGGGGACCTGACATGGGATCAAAGTCTGGAAAAATGGGACCAAGAAACCCCAAAATCATATGACCTGCACTAGTTTTAATCAGATTGGAGAATGGAATAACACAAGGCTAGGGGACAAAACAGTGTGGTTCAGTAGAAAGGGCCCCTGTTGTGGAGTAAGAAGACCATTGTTCAAATCCTGTCTCTGATATCCATATGACCTTGGGCAAGTCACTTACCTCCCTGAGCCTCAGTGTTTTCATCTATAAAATCATGGGATTAGCCTGGATAGCCAGCAAAGTCCCTTCCATTTTGAGGTCTAAGATTCTCTAAGCCCACAAACATTTTTTAAAAATGAACTTAGGAGAGGGGGCAGCTGGGTAGCTCAGTGGATTGAGAGCTAGCCCTAGAGACGGGAGGTCCTAGGTTCAAATCTGGCCTCAGACACTTCCCAGCTGTGTGACCCTGGGCAAGTCACTTGACCCCCATTGCCTAGCCCTTACCACTCTTCTGCCTTGGAGCCAATACACAGTATTGACTCCAAGACGGAAGGTAAGGGTTTAAAAAAAAATGAACTTAGGAGAGCAATAGGAAAACAGATAAATTAATATATCCCCTCCATCCTATAAAGGGTTGAATGGGTAACTCATAAATCTGTTCTCTACCATCACTATAAATTCAGGAAGCACTGTAGAGTGTCTTGAAGACAGAAGGCTCTGGATTCAAATTTGATCTCAGACACTTCCTAGCTGTAGGACCCTGAGCAAGTCACTTAACCCCCATTGCCCAACCCTTACCACTCTTCTGTCTTAGAATAGATACAAAGACAGAAAGTAAGGGATTAAAGCTCAATCAATCAATGCTGACCATTTGCCAACTCTTAATCAGCTTTTTCTTGCCCATGCCTCCCCACGTACCTATAACCCAGCACCACATCCTCTCCTCCTCCCAGGGCACAGAAGCAGGCACGTAAATACACGGATATATGTGCACACACATAGTGTACTCCTCACTGGGTAATTTTCATCCAGTGGTAAGGTAATTTAGGGCAATAGCAGAGCATTGAGTGGGCGGGTGGGAGCCTGTGTGACCACAGGTTATCAAGAGGCTTGTGCCCAAGCTGTGATGGTGAATACATGGTGAATGCAGCTAAATTACCACTAATCTCCTGGCAATCAGGCATCGTGTCCTTGAAGCTGCAAGAGGAAAAGGGGGGCCCAGGAACTCCCACTGCTGGCTATTCTTTGCCCATAGTAATGTCTTTTTCTGCCCTCTCCCTGGGTAAGTGGCCTGTGTTATTGAGTCACTTTAGGGATGGCATTGTGCCCTTGATACCACTGGGCACCTCTCCATGGAAGCTCATTTTAATGCCTAGCATCTAGTACAGTGGCAAGGGGGCACCAGGCAGGCCCTAGAGTGGGACAGCCCAAGCATCCTTTTGGGAATGAGCTGCTGCCAGACTCATGCCTTAAGGGTCTCTACTGGCAGAAGTGCCTGCCGCACTCTTTGTCCTAGCTGGCACTCCAAGGGAACAACTCCCTTGGAGTTTCTCGTTCTTCATCGACCACCAGAGTCTTGGGTATGCTGGGAGGCATGGCATTCAAAAGAAGCAAAATAGCTGGATTCCTGGGTGGTAGTAGGAAGGTAGGATACCTGTCTAAATCAATCGTTCAATCAACAAGCATGTGTTCATGATGTGACATGTACCAGGCTATACCAGGCAGTGGATTATTACAAAAATAAAACTGCCTAGATCCTGAAAGCATTTGCATTTTATCTAAAGAAAAACAGATGCATATCAAAGTGGAAGCCTCACTAGCCACACTTTTTTTGCTTGAGAGAAATCAAAACAGATTAAACCTTTATTTCCAGGGGAGAGACAATGCTCATTTCCTAGTACCATGTTCCTTAAATCCCTGAAACCAAATCCCAATGGCCTAATGACCATTTGGGACCGTGGCTGTTACCACCGACCATGAGAAGTTATTAATCTAGTATTTTGGAGGAGAGGGGCTCTTCCTTGCCCTCGGGTAATAATCTCTCCCAAGCCTACCCTTTTATATTCTTCATCTAACTTCTGGGAGTTGGTCCCCACCCCTATCAGCATCCTTGCTCTTCTGGCGCCATCTTTGTTAGCCCCAGTTGCTCCTTGTTTTTTCATGGAGATGGCACCATAGGATATGGCATCCCACTTTGATCTCTAGCAAGCAGAGCTTTTTCCTCACCAGAGATCTATAGCGTAACCCCCAAAACAAAAAGGGACAGGCTTGAGAAATATATATGCACACATTTAAATATATATGTATATATACACACATACACATATTTATTTATAGAGATAGAAATATATACATGCATGAATATGCATAAATATGATATAGATATAGATATCTTTTGGTCTTAGACTGGCACAGGAGTCTATTTACTTTTCTTCATACATCTTATACCTCTGTACAAAGTATTAATGCCTTTTGTTCTAATATCTCACTCCCCCCCACTATATCTCTCCCCTCTCCTCCCCAACAGCCATCCCATACATCAAAGCATCTTTTGAAAAGAAAGAAAAAAATCAGCAAAACTGATCAAGACATTAAAAAATACCTGGCAATATATGTAATGTTCCACATCCATGGACAGCTCCCTTCTGCCTCCCTCCCCAGTCTAACTTTTGCAAGGGAGTGTAGGGGGGGTGTCTTTTGAGATATCTTTTTTGAAGGTGTCAATGAGTTGGTTTGTTATTAAAGCCATCCAAGAAAAGTCAAGTAAGATCTACCATAAGAGCATCATTTCCTGGAGTCAGGAGACCTGGGTTCAAATCCCATCTCTGACACATACTACCTGTGTAACTTTAGGCCAAGGGCCTTAACTGTCCTATATCCCACTTTCCTTCCCCGTAAAATAAGGGGGGTTTGATAGCTAGCTTCTATGGTCCTTTTCACCTCTAGGGCTATGATCGAGAATGGCCATCTCCCAGCAGGGATGGGGCATAGGTAACTCATCTATTTCTATATCCCCTCATTTTATAGATGAAGAATCTAAGACCAGAGAAGGAATGACCCAGAAGTAGTATATAACAGAGCCAAGACAGGAACCCAGATTCTCTGGCTTCAAAGCCAGCAGTTCTCCTTACATCATGCTACAAAGTCTTGGAAAAACCTGAGATGGGCTACCAGCATCCTTTCTTGGTGAACTTTAAAACCAGCTAGATTGGAGGCAAATAGGTTGCTCTGGATTTTGAGCCAGGCCTAGAGATGGAAGGTCTTGGTTCCAATTATGGCTTCAGACATTTCTTAGCTGTGTGACCTTGGGCAAGTCACTTAACCCCCATTGGTTAGCCCATACTGCTCTTCTGCCTTGGAACCAGTATATAGTATTCATTCTAAGATGAAAGGTGAGGGTTTAAAAAAATAGCTAGATTGCCATCTCCCAAGGAGGCTTTAGACATCACTGCCTGGAGGTAGGAGATTGGAACACGTGACCTGTCCTGATTTCTTCACAATGTCACAATCCTTGGGACTTCCACTGCTGACTCCACATGAGAAATTAACCAATAATGCTAGGACCTTCCAGCTGTTTGTTATTTCTGCAGGTTTCTAGAACTAGAGAACTGAGAGGAGACTTACTAATTCAGCCCCTTCATTTGCATCATGATAAAACTGATCCCCAAAGGAGAAATATGATGTATCCAAGGTCACCTAGCAAGACTTGTAGGGGCAGCATCCCTTGTTCCCTAACAGAGGAAGATTCAGGCTCAATTTAAGAGGAAACTCTCAAACAGAAATATCCCAGCTGTAGCAGGGGCAATCTCAGCAGTAGTGGAATTCTCTTCATGAGTCAGAATTCTTTCTCACAACTAGAAACATTAGACTGTGAGCTCCTTCCCTCCTTGAGGGCAAGAACTGGCTTTTGCCTCTTCTTGTATCCCAAATGTTTAGCATAGTGCCTGGCACATAGCAGGCACTTAATAAATCTTTATCGATCGATCGATCGAATGGTTGGATGGTTGAATCCTACCTCTCTTTCTAACGTCTAAGAGCTCCACCATTCTTCCACTTGTCGAGGTTTTCAATCCTGAAGTGTGTCTCAACTCTGAACTCTTCCTTACTCCCCATATGGAATCTGTTACCAAGTCTCCATGCCATCCCCT
Organism: Monodelphis domestica; assembly: GCF_027887165.1. Classification (NCBI taxonomy): domain Eukaryota; kingdom Metazoa; phylum Chordata; class Mammalia; order Didelphimorphia; family Didelphidae; genus Monodelphis; species Monodelphis domestica. The sequence continues at coordinate 52,510,529 of NC_077227.1, forward strand.
TCTCTCTTTTCTGTTCAATATGTGCACATGTATGTTACTCTGCATGTGTATGTGTACTCTCTGGATTCAAGAATGTTTTCTGATTTTTTAAAGGATCAAGACAAGACCAAACCTCTGTCCACTCTGGCCAACTTGGCCATCATCATCACGGATGTACAGGATATGGACCCCATTTTCATCAACCTGCCCTACAGCACGAATATATATGAACATTCTCCTCCGGTAAGTGCCTTAGCCAAACTCCCTTTATGCCTTGGAAATGACATAACTTCCGTTGACACCTCCAGTGATAATCTGGGAAAAACCCAAGGAAGTAGGGATTGCCAGCCTCGGCCACCAGTTCTACTTCTCTCCTCCAATTTGGAGTCTACCCATACCTAGTATGAGGATTGGGGAAGCAATGAGATATAGAGGAAAGAGCATTTGACTGGAAGTCAGCGGATCTTAGAATCAGCGATTTAGAATTGGAAAGGATCATAGAGGTCACATAGTTCAAGACCTTTATTCTTAAACTAAATTTTATTTTATTTTCAAATATCTACCTGTTCTTCCTTGCCCCCATTAAAGAAGTTAGGAGAAACAAAACTCCTTTTATTAAATGGGAAAAAAATTTAAATCCCCATGGATATTCAAGCTAAACAGTTTTGCATTGACCTTGTCCAAAGCAGGGGAAAAAAAGGAACAAACATCTAAGTCTACATCCTGTCCATTGCCTCTCTATCAGGAGATGGGTAGCTTATCTCATCCATCATGAACTCTCTGGAATTATGGTTGGACAGATTGTTGATCAAAATTTTTCCAAATCTTTCCAAGTTGTTTTGTCTTAACCATAGTGATGTGATTATAAAAATTTTTCTCCTGGTTCCATACACTTCACTGGGCATCAGTTCACACAAGTCTTCCCAGATTTGCCTGAAACCACACCTGTTATTGTTTCTTGCAGCACAAGAGTATTCTATCACATTCGTTTTCCATAAATTGTTCAGCCATACCCCAGTTAATGGCCATTCGATAAATTTCCAAGTCTTCATTCCTACAAAAAAGAGCTGCATAGATATTTTTGTACATATGCAACACATTCTTTTTTTTTTTACAAATGTGGAAACTAAGGCCCCAAGAAATTGCCCTTTGCTTTACTTCTTAGGAATATCCTGAATCTCTACGTTCTCCTTTGTAAAGTCAATTCTTGTGATACCTTTGAGATCAAAATCTTAGAGTCCTTTCAGAGGACTATATTCAGAGGAAGAACTGTGGAATAGAAACACTGAAGAAAAACAACTGCTTGATCACATGGGTCAATGGGGATATGATTGGGGATATAGACTTAATGATCACTCTAGTGCAAATATCAATAATATGGATAATAGGTCTTGATCGATGACACATGAAAAACCCAGAGGAATTATGCATCAGCTACTGGCGAGGGGGAGGGGGGGAGTTGGGGAAGGGCAGGGAAGATCTTGTAACCATGGAAAAATATTCTAAATTAATTAATTAATTAAAATTTTCCCCCCAAAGAAAAGAAAGGACTGGGTAGAGGCAGCTAGGTGACTTAGTGGTTAGAGAGGCAGGCCTAGAGACAGGAGGACCTGGGTTTCAATCTGCCCTCAAATACTTCCCAGCTGTGTGACCCTGGGCAAGTCACTTAACTCTAATTGCTTAGCCCTTACATTTATTTTGTCTTAGAACTGATACTTAGTATTGATTCTAAGATATATGGTAAGGATTTTTTTAAAGAAAGAAAAAAAGTACTGGGTAGTTTTCCATATGTGATCAAACCCAGTCTCCTCTTCTGAGAGGAATTCACTGAACAGCACCTGCTCAAGATCTGTCTAACACTTTGTAACCTTGAGAAAATCGATTAACCCTTCTGGACCTTAGGTACTTTCCAGTTCAATGCTACGATCCTAAATGACATTGTGCTAATCTATAGTTTTAAAATACTTTATATACTTCATCTCATTTCATCCTGTCAACAGCCTGAAGAATATAGTACAAATATCTATTGTCCCCATTTGTAAAATGGGGATATTGAGACTCAACCTAGTTAAGAGATATGGAAGTCACCCAGAGAGTAAGTAGCTTTGCTATCAGGGACTCAAATTTCTGGAATCTTTTAATTCCAAGTCCAATTCTTTTCCACTAGACACTATCTTCCAATCTTACCAAAAACTGGTCTATTATCCCTTCTGGCAATTGAAATGTTCCTGTGTGCTCACTTACCCTGAATGGTGCTTGGTTTAGGATGGAAAAATTAACCAAATCATTTGCTTCAAGATATATTTATTTGGGGGGCAGCTGGGTAGCTCAGTGGATTGAGAGCCAAGCCTAGGGACAGGAGGTCCTAGGTTCAAATCTGGCCTCAGACACTTCCCAGCTGTGTGACCCTGGGCCAGTCACTTGACCCCCATTGCCTAGCCCTTACCACTCTTCTGCCTTGGAGCCAATACACAGTATTGACTCCAAGATGGAAGGTAAGGGTTAAAAAAAAAGATATATTTATTTGAAGATGTTTTCGGCAGGGGTGGGAGGCAGGAGACAGGATAGAAAATATTTGTATATCATCAGGCTGGAGCTTTTAATGTCATTCTCATTCTGATGATCCCAGAAAGGTGAGCAATACCTTTAAAGACCTCTCTCTACTTCTTCAAATTTACTTTTCCACTGCTTTCCAAAACTCCACTTCATTTTCTAGTTATCATAAACTGCTCACTATCCTCCCATATTCTCCTCTACTTTTTCTCCCTCCTTTATGCCATTCCAAACCACTTGAAATGCCACCTTCTCCCCTGCCCACCTCCAGAACTCCCTCCCATTGAGATTCAGTGAGTCTTGAAAGCACAGCTTAAATATCTCTTTCTCCATGAAATCTCCTTGACCATTCAGTCCTCCTTCCTCTGACCCCCCACTCACCATTGCTTCCTCCACTGATTTCCTATAGCACCTATTAGCCTGTCCCACCCAATTGAACACTTAATTCCTGCTTTGGACTATTCATTATTCTTTCAGTAGGTTACTTTCACTTCCTACCTAGAATGGATGTTCTATAACGTTGCACTTCTTTTGTTATCTTCCTTAATCCATTTCAAGATGATGGGCATTTTGAGGAGTTCTATTCCATGATTTCATTGGCAGAGGAATTCCAAGAATGGAAACTCAATCCATTGATCCAGATGGGCACCTGCCCTGCAACTTATATTCTCAGAGAATTGCCTAGGTCCCTAAGAGCTTGAGTAATTTGCCCAAGATCACAGAGTCAGTATGAGACAGAAGCAAGACTTGAACCTTGAACTACTGTGTTTGGTTCTGACCACCACAGTTTAAGAAGAAAAATTATGAACTGCACAATATCCAAAGGATGGCTACCAGGAAGGTGAAGCACCTTCATCATGTCATATGAGAATTGGTTAAGGGCCCTGAAATTGGTTAACCTGGAGAAGAAAAGACTCAGGGGACACACAATCATGATTTTCAAGTATTTTAAGGCTCTTGTGTGGAGGAAGGATTAAATGTATTCTCTTTGATACCAAGAGGGAGAAGGGAGGAAGGAAGGAAAGGAAGGAAAGGAAGGAAGGAAAGGAAGGAAGGAAAAGAAGGAAGGGAAGGAAGGAAGGAAGGAAGGAAGGAAGGAAGGAAGGAAGGAAGGAAGGAAGGAAGGAAGGAAGGAAGGAAGGAAGGAAGGAAGGAAGGAAGGAAGGAAGGAAGGAAGGAAGGAAGGAAGGAAGGAAGGAAAGAAAGGAAAGGAAAAAGAGAAAAGAAGGAAAGAAGGAAAAAAGGAAGGATTTATTAAGCATCACCTATGTGCCAGGCACTGTGCTAAAAGCTTTACAGTTATTATCTCATTTAATTCTTGCAACAACTCTCGGCTGTGGGTGCTATTATTTTAGAAGTTTAGAGTTGAGGAAACTGGCAGTCAAATTTTAAGTAAATTGCTCAGGGTTTCACAACTAGTAAGTGTCTGAGATCAAATTTGAACTCAGGTCTTCCTGACTCCAGGCCCAGTTCTCTACCCACTGAGCTACCTAGTTGCCACAAAAAAAAAATCTATTACCTGGTCCTTTACATGTTTGGGCCCCTATGTTTTCTATAGCCAATACTTTCCCTTCTCTTTTGGACATGGGGATCCCATCATCACTGAGCTCTAATGGGCTTTCAGATCGAAGTCATTCCTCATAACCCAAAAAAGATTATGCCTGTGGATAACCAACAGCTGGTTGGATGACTAGAGGTGGAGCAAACAAGGGTTAGAGGGGCAGAGGGAAGACTCTTTGGACTCCTCCCAAAACCTTCAGTTAAAAATAGCTTATAGCTCACCATTTCCCATCAACTACATTCCTTGAATGTGGCCCTATCATTATGTCCCTGGTGACCCTCGCCTTTCATCTTTTGTGTGTTGTCTTCTCCCATTAGAGTTAAGTTCCTTGAGAGCAGGTATTGCCTTTATTTTTCATATTTGTATCCTCAGCACTTAGCAAAATCCCTAACACATAGTAGGTACCTCCTAAATGTTTATTGTATTGAGTGAACTGCTGTTCCTGTGGAATTAGTCCTAGTCCTCAGTGTTTGGCATCTCAAGCTCTGTTCTGGTCCCCTTGTCATAATTCCTATATTGCTTTTTGATTAAGTGGTAGACAAGTCAAAGAATTCCTTTGGCTAAGTCTGACTGATGTGAGGCTAAATTTAAGGCATTTTAGATCCTCCCCAGGCAGTGATTCCTGATCTGCTGGGCAGCTGGAAGTACAGTTTTAGTGTCCCTTGGGATGTTATTTACTCCCAGAACACCAATGCTTCCTCTCCTCATCTCCATTTGCAAAAAGGTACTTTAATTCTACAGTTCCTTCCCATTCTCAGATTTTTCCACTTAAGTCAATCAGTTAATCAATTAGCATTTATAAAATACCTACTGTGTGCCCCCAGGCACTGTGCTAAGTACTAGAGATACAAAATAGTCAAAAAAAAAAAAGGTACCTGATCATACAAACTAGGCAAAAAAAAAATAGTCCCTTAGAGATTCTTATTTTCTTTGGCAAGTTCCCTAAAGCCTGATTTGCCCATCATCATCCTCAGATATAGCACTTTGCATATATTTTCTCATTTTACTTAAACATTTTCATTGCCCTCCTTCATTCTTCCATAACCCTTTTAAAGTTCAGAGCCCTGAATTAGACACAGTCTTATCCCCAAACCAGACAAGTACTAAAAAAAAGTCAATTACCCAGCCTCTCTCCTGTCTATGAAGGAATGGGACGTCCACTCTGTATTTCCATCCTGGCCACAGTTACCAAGAAGGTTTCATGGATCTTTCTACCACTGTCTCTCCTGGTCTTTTTTATCTGTGGCTCCCAGCATGTCTGTTTTTCTCTATCTATGTATCAGGTGAGAATGCCTAATCTAAAGTGTATATATTACCTAATAAAATCCTTCTTATTTGGGATTATTGCATCAAATTTTAATTTCCTCACTCGAGTAACAGCATGTCAGCCTGCCCGTCAGCGAAGGGGCGATAGAAGGTAAAAAGAGTGGATAAACTGCAGCAAATTACTGCCAGCTGATTCTATCAGCCCTTTGACTGGAATTGACTGGAATTAAGGACTGAGAAATAGGATTTTCTGCCTCTGAATCTGCTGTGGCAGCTCTCAGAAGCCCCCGCTGGCTCTCTTGCCCCATCCCTCTCCCTCCTCCCTTTTAAGGGACTCCTCCCACCCCGTCACAGGACTGTAGGTTCACCTTTCAAGTCCTTAATCCCGTAATAGAAGCTGGGAAGGGAAAAGAACAGATAGGAAGAATATTCTCCTGGTTATATGTATAGAAGATGAGTACAGATGAAGTGTGTAAGAAGAAGAAATAGGTCCCAGAAGAAAGAACTTCCCTGCTTCCTCTCGGAGACCCCTCCCAGATCTTGCCCCTCTTCTGAAGGATGCCTATTTTTGATAGAGAGGAATCTTAAACATTCCATTCTGTTCAAGGAAGATTGAAGTAGCAGCAGTATGTAAAAGGAGGATGTAGAAAGACAAACACTAAACAATGCCTGCCCCCCTCCCCAGGAGCTTAGAGTTGGTGGGGAGGAGAAAACAACATGCATAGATATGACTCACTGGAATTCCAAGGAGAGAGCACTGGAAGGATCAGGGAAGGCTTCCAGCAGAAAGTGGTACCTGAACTGAGACTGAAAGGAAGATACTAAAAGGTAGGGCTGATGAGCGATTAGCACATTTGAGAGATGCTTAGCCTAGGGAAATGCAGAGGTAGAACCCAGTCCATTGAGTGTGGAAAACTGGTAGCAATCCATTTCACCTGGAACACTGAACACTTAAAGGAGAGTTATATGAGATATGGCTGCAAGCTGAGTGTGTTGGTTCATGCCTGTGTGATAGCCAGGGTGGCGGAGGCTGCTGGATTGCTTGAGCTTGGGAGTTCTGAGCTACAGTAGAGCTATCTGGTGAGCCCCTAGGAGTAGAGGACCATCAAGCTACCCAATAAGAGGAGAACCAGTCTAGGTTAGAAAAATGGAGCAGGTTAAACTTCCATAGCAATCACTACTGGGCCCATGAGTGACTACTGAATTTCCAGCCTATGTGAGACAGGGAGACAAGGAAGGAAGGAAGGAAGGAAGGAAGGAAGGAAGGAAGGAAGGAAGGAAGGAAGGAAGGAAGGAAGGAAGGAAGGAAGGAAGGAAGGAAGGAAGGAAGGAAGGAAGGAAGGAAGGAAGGAAGGAAGGAAGGAAGGAAGGAAGGAGAGAGAAAAAAAGAAAAATGACTGGAGAAGCAGGTCAGAGGGTCCCTCAAATATATCATCATTACCTCCCAGGGCTATTCCTTATTCCCTCTATCAGTACATGCCTCTAGCAACCAGAGAAAAAACACTGAGTTAGGTACCTTTGATTCTGTTCCATCCCATCTTCACTAACAAACTGTTCCCTCTATCATCCCCCTCTCTTTTATCTTCTTTTTCTCCCTGTCTACTGCTTCTTCATGGCTGCCTATAATGACATTCATGTCTCCCATATCCTTAAAAGCCTCTCACTCAATTCAACCATCCATGCTGGCCATCATCTTGGTATCTTCTTCTCTTCTTCTTGATCATACTTCTTTTTTATTTTTAGACTATTTTTCCATGGTTACGTGATTCATGATTACACACACACACATACACACATGCTCTTTCTTCCCCCTCCCCTTCCCAGAGCTAACAAGCAGTTCCACTGGTTTATACATGTATCACTGTATTCATATTTGCAGTAGAGAGATCTTTTAACATCAAAACCCTTATCACTTCCCCATCAAACTACATGATCAATCATATATTTTTATTCTGTGTTTCTGCTCCCACAGTTCTTTCTCTGGATGTGAATAGTGTTCTTTCTCCTAAGTTCCTCAGAATTGTCCTGGGTCATTGCATTGCTATTAGTAGAGAAGTCCATTATATTCAATTGTACCACAGTGTATCAGTCTCTGTGCACGATGTTCTCCTGGTTCTTCTCCTTTCACTCTGCATCAGTTCCTGGAGGTCGTTCTGGTTCACATGAGATTCCTCCAGTTCATTATTCCTTTGAGCACAATAGTATTCCATCACCAACAGATACCACAATTTGTTCAGCCATTCCCCAATTGAAGGGCATCCCCTCATTTTCCAATTTTTTTGCCACCACAAAGAGCGCAGCTATGAATATTCTTGTACAAGTCTTTTTTCTTATCATCTCTTTGGGGTACAAACCCAGCAGTGCTATGGCTGGATCAAAGGGCATATAGTCTGTTAAAGCCCTTTGGGCATAGTTCCAAATTGCCCTCCAAATGGAGTTGTGAATTGATACAGACATTCTAGAAGGCAATTTGGAACTATGCCCAAAGGGCTTTAACAGACTATATGCCCTTTGATCCAGCCATAGCACTGCTGGGTTTGTACCCCAAAGAGATGATAAGAAAAAAGACTTGTACAAGAATATTCATAGCTGCGCTCTTTGTGGTGGCAAAAAAATTGGAAAATGAGGGGATGCCCTTCAATTGGAGAATGGCTGAACAAATTGTGGTATCTGTTGGTGATGGAATACTATTGTGCTCAAAGGAATAATAAAGTGGAGGAATTCCATGGAGACTGGAAAGACCTCCAGGAAGTGATGCAGAGCGAAAGGAACAGAACCAGGAGAACATTGTACACAGAGACTGATACACTGTGGTACAATCGAATGTAATGGACTTCTCTACTGCAATGATCCAGAACTATTTGGAGGGACTTATGAGAAAGAGGAAGGACTGTGGGAATAGAAACACAGAAGAAAAACAACTGCTTGATCACATGGGTCGATGGGGATATGATTGGGGATATAGACCCTAAATGATCACCCTAGTGCAAATATTAATAATATGGAAATAGGTCTTGATCAATGACACATGTAAAACCCAGTGAAATTGAGAGCCAACTATGGGAGGGGCTTGGGCAGGAGGGGAGGGAAAGAACATGAATATTGTAACCACGGGAAATATTGTAAAATCAACTAATTAAATAAATTTTTCAAAAAAAAAGAAAACAAATTGCCCTCCAGAATAGTTGGATCAATTCACAACTCCACCAGCAATGTATTGGTGTCCCAATTTTGCCACATCCCCTCCAACATTTATCACTTTTATTTGTTGCCATATTGGTCAGTTGGCTAGGTGTAAGGTGGTACCTACCTCAGAGTTATTTTAATTTGCATTCCTCTAATCAGGAGGGATTTAGAATACTTTTTCATGTGCTTATTGATAGTTTTTATTTCATCATGTGAAAGCTGCCTATTCATGTCCCTTGTCCATTTGGCCATACTTCTTGAGAATGCCATATATTCTAGGTGGCTCTAGTCCTCTCATCTCACTTTTTTCTAAGCCATCCACAATCTGACCTTGCACCCTCTCATTATTCCATTGAAACTGCCCTTTCCAAAGTTACCAGTAATACCTCAATTGCCAATTTCAATGGCTTTTTTCTCATCTTTTGATCTCAAAGTAGCCGTTGATATTCTCTCAGATCTCCTATCTGACTAACCATCCTTTCTCAATTTCCTTTGCTGGATCTTTATCTAGGTCTGCCCACCCCTTGGAGCCCCCCAAAGCTCTCTTGTGTGCATTTTCTGTATGTCTCTGCCTCTCACCTTCTATCTCTCCATCTCTCCCTCTATCCATTTTTATCTCTGTCTCTCTCTCTCCCCCTCCTTCCCTCTCTTTCTCTTTCTCCTTCTGATCTCATCAACTTCCATAATTTCAACTATGTCATCTCTCTGCAGAAGATTCCCAGTTCAATATATCTACCTCTTATATCTCTGCCATACACCAACTTACATTTCTGGCTGCCTTTTGGACATCAACATCATCATAATAGCTAACAATTGTGTCGCACTTTAAGGTTTGCAAAGCTCCTACCATAGGTAATCGCATTCTATCCTCATAACAACCCTATGCTATTTTAGATCCATTGGACAGATGAGGAAACTGAGATCAATATAGGTAAATGATTTGCCCAGAATCACATGCTGGTAAGTGTCTGATGCAGGATTCAAACTCATCTCTTTCTGACTCCTCCTCTAGTGCTATATCCACTGTGCTACCTATCTGCCTCTCATTTGAGATTTGATAGGCATCTTAAAGTCAATATGGCTAAAACATATTTCATTCTCTTTCCCTGAAAGCCCTCTCCTTCCCATCTTTCTGATTATCATCAAAATCTTCCAGTCCTTCAAACTTACATCTTTGGCATCATTCTTGACCCCTCACTCATCACTCACACTAGCCCCACATATCAGATCTTTCCATCACCATAGTGTCTTTTGTAGATGTCCCTTTTTTCTCCACTCAAATAGCCACTAAACTAAGGGTAAAGGAGATTTTTTTCATATTTCTGTAAAAATAGACCAGTAGCTCAGTACCACCAAAGTGAGGGTAAGAGCAGGAAGTTGGTGGCAAGACTTGACAAGTCCAGTGCTTCTCACCTGGACTATTCCAACAGACTTCTACCTAGTCTCCCCATCACAAGTAGTTTCCCACTCTTGTCTGTTCTCCACTCAACTGCCAAATTGATTTCCTAATGCTCAGACAGGGTCATGTCTTTCCCCGTAGTAAATAAAGTCTAGTGGCTCCCTTTGGGCATGTATTGGAGGAACTAAGGATGTTTAGCCTGGAGGACCATCCCGGATCAAATCCAAAATCCTGTTTAACATTTTAAGTCCCTTCCCATAGTTCTAGTCCATGCACTCTGATCTAGTTTTATACAATCCTACTTACTCTTCTTCACACACGACAATGCGTTTTCCATCTCCTTGCCTTTGCACTGACTGTCCCTCATGCCTGGAATGCTCTCCCTCCTCACCCTCTACTCCCAGTTTCCCTGGCGTAGCTGAAAACCCACTCCAAATTCCACTTCCTTTAGGTCTTTCCCAACCCCATGTAGATGCCTTCCCACTGAAATTACCTTCTTGTGTGCACATAGTTATTTGCGTATCCCCCGCCTCCCCATTAGAATGTGAGCTACCTGAGGCTAAAGCCTGCTCTTGTCTTTCTTGGTAGCCCAGCTTTTAGTACTGTGCCTGACACTTAGTAAATATTTCATAACTGCTTGCTGAGTGATTATCCTATAGAAACTCACATTCTAAAGGATTACACGTACCTTGAGCATTTCAAGGGGGCATCTGTCTTCCCAGTAGACATTCATCATCCAGTCATTTTATTTAGTGTGAGAAGACCAGGCTGAGCATATTGCTCGCATGCTAAGCTATAAACCAGGGGATCTGGACTGCCTCGAAATCCCTCACCACAATCCTGAGCTCTCCATCGCAGGCTGTTTCTGCCTCTCATCTTTTTCCTGGTTATGACCCTCTAGGACCCCCCCCCCCGGGGCTATAGTCTATTCTGGGAGCCTGCAGAGCAGATTGTCCAGCCCCATGGTTCCAGAATCAGACAGGACCTTCCTTTCTCCCTGCCTTTGGAAATAAATTTCAGTATATTGAAGAAATAATAATTTAGAAACTGAAACAAGTGCTTCATGTTCCCAGGAGCACCCACTCCTCCAAGCTAATTCCTTCCTATAATATCTCTAGCCTGTCTGACTGTATCTGTATTAAAAGCTCAAAGTTTTATTAAAAATGGATTTATTTACCAAAAAAAAAAGGAAAGAACCCCCGAACTTAGTCAAGAGATCTCAGATCCTGCTTACGCAGCACAGGTATGTTTCTTATCACAAGTTTTAGCCCTTGCCCTCCCATTGTCCTTTCCTACTTGAAGTAACTTCTTGCTTCCTTGGATTGCCTGACCATACTGGGGAAGCCCAGTGAGGAATCTTACAGACTGCAGAAAGTCAAGAGCTTGAGGTCTAGTCCCAACTCCGTCACTCATGAGCCACATGGGTTTGAGTGAATCATTTTACTCTTTGGGATTCCATTTCCTCACTTCTCAAATGAAGAGGGCTTGGACTAGATCAGATGTGTCCCATTTGAGACCCCAACAGCAATCCTCCTAGGTGTGACCAGAGCCAGATTAAAATACAATTGGGAAGTGTTTGACCAAATGAATAAAAATATAATACAACATTTGTCCTTCGGTTCTGTCCAACTCTTCATGGGATTTTCTTGGCAAGGACACTGGAGTACTTTGCTATTTCTTTCCTGAGTTCATTTTACAGATAAGGAAACTGAAGTAAATGGGGTTAAATGACTTGCCCTCTCACAGCCAATAATGTCTGAAGTCACATTTGAACTCAGGTCCTTAAAGACTCCAGGGCTAGAACTCGCTCCATGATGCCACCTAGCTGCCTTTGGGCAGAATATAACTCTCCTAGTTGGGATCAGGGCTTGGTCCAAAAGTAGAAAGAAAAGGATGAAAACATGGTTGCTTGCACTTTGTCAAAGGCAGAACAGAGGGGGAAAGAGTCAGAAGCCCTGGATACTTGGCCCCTTGAGCTGACTGGGGTCCTATAGACCAACCTGACTTGTTTGATGACCTCCTTCAGGGACAACTTAATTCCTTGCAACTCCCCACATTCAATATCCTGTCTTTAACCTACCTATGCCCAAGTTTACCCCCATACCCAAAGCCCTGTCTCTGAATACCTCCACCTCCTGGAATCCTTAGCTCCATTCAATGTTCTCAAATGTCAATTCCGGTATGAAATCTTTCCTTATCATTGACTTTCACCAAAATCACTCTATAGATATATTATAGTTATTTAACTGTCTGCCTGTTGCCCTCCTCTCAGTCCCAATAGATTATAAGCTTCTAGAGGGCAGATGCTGTTTCATTTTTGTCTTTGTCTACATAAACCCATTGTGAGTGGGATTATTTCATTCTTTTTGATTGAATCCCCAGTGCCTAGCAGAGTGCCTTCCATAGAACAGGGGGATTAATAAATCTTTGTTGATTGACTGAATATTTGTTATTGAAATGAGGAAACCAAAGGGATGATGACATTTGTATATTACAAGAGGGGAGGAAAAGCTCATTGAAAAATATCAGCTGTACATCACTTTTGACAATTATAGTCTATTGAACTCTAATGGTTCCTTTCTCTATTCATTGGGGTGAATTATTTAATCTTTATCTTCCCAAGGAGTAGAGGCAAAGGAAAGAGTGAAAGGGGGACCACCCAAGGAATGTACAAGATGGACAAGATGGCCGATGAATGGGATTCTCTAGATAAGCTTGAACCAAGAGATAGGAACTAGGGAATTTGATTCCCCACAAGCCACTCTGTGACCAGACTTTGGCTAAGTACAGAATCTATCTTCTCAAAGGTCATCTTTTTTTTTTTTTGCTTTTGTGCATTATGAGGAAGCTTCTTGATTTTGTTTTTCTTATTTTTAATTATAATTAATACAATTTCTTTCTGAAAAAAAGCCTAGCTTTGTCACTGCTAAACTAAATATAAAGGAGATTTTTTTTCATCTCTGTAAGAATAGAAATATCTCATTGCCATCAGGTGAGACTAAGAGCAGGAAGTTGGTAGCAAGACTGACCTCTCTAATCATGGAAGATCTGATAGAATTGAGACAGAGAGTAGTTAAACTATGGACATTACCATTGTCCTCTTCTCATCTTGGTGATGTTGTTCAAGGGTCTGATATTTCTAATGGGAAGGAATTATGGAAATCACCAATTCCAGAGATTCTTCACCTTTTTTCCAATTTGTTTTTTATTTTGTTTATTTTTACAAACAATAATTTGTTTATTTTTTACATTAAAGTTCCCAGGTTATCTTCATCTCCCCTTTCCCACTTCATGCTATAGAAGGTGTGATTTGACAAAAAAAATAGGTATATATAAAACTATGTATTGCTTGTTTCCATTTATCAGTTCTTTCTCTTTCTTTACTTTCTTTTTGCCATGGACCCCTTTGGAAGTATGGGGAAACTTACGTGCCCCTTCTCAGAACATTTTTAAAGGCACAAAATACATAGAACTAGAAAGGAAATCAATTGTATTAAAATACATTTATCAAAATATTTGTTTAAAAAGAAATGCTTGTAGTCCCCAAGTTAGGAATCTATGATCTAGTCTAATCTCTTCATTTCACAATTGAGAAACTGAGGTCCCTAGAAATAAAAATCACTTGACCAGAGTCAGGTTTGGGCAATCCAAATCAAAAGGTGGAGGAAGGTCTTTGACTTGCTTTTTTGGCCAGAAGGTTTGGTCCCTTGGGATTCATCACTCAGGACATAAGGACTGATGTTAAGGCGAGTCAGTATCGTCAGCCCAGAAAGTCAGTCAGAACAATGGGAGGAGGAGGAGGAGGAGGAGACCTGAAGGGTGAGCTGCATATTGGATAGGAACACTGCGTTCCAACCTTCGACTGATAGATGGTGACATTGGCACAAGACTGCCAGGGCCTCCTGGGCGCCCTTATTAGTTATGCAAATACTTCTGCTGACATTCTCCCCAAGGGAGAAAGGAATGCCTCCTGGCCCATTTTCCATAAACCAATACAAACATAGGAGCTCGGGGTTATAAATGCAGGGCACAGGGCATTAATTGTGGTATGGAAAGACCACTGTGTCTGATGTCTGGGGAGAGAGCAGAGGCTAGCATGGGGAGACAGGGAATTCTGCAATCAGGGGATGGACAGCACCCTTGGAGCCCCTTTGGGCTCTTGCCCAAATCATTGCATTCTTGACCACGAGGCCAGAATGATAAGTTCTGTGGTCATTGCTGTTGCCGTCTCCCCTGCTACCAATTTTCCTGTCTGATTGGTTTGATAATGGCATTTAACACTCAGGGAAATAACCAAGCTAAGATGTCTGCCCTGCTTCTCTCAGACTCTAGAAAATTCCTGATGACTTCTATGACCTAGCCATGCCTTTTCCCATTGTTTATCCTGAAGTTATAGAGTTGGAAGTGACTTGAGTTAGGGAATATTGAGTCCTACATTCCAAATTACACACTAATTCCCTCTATAATATTCTTTTTTTTCTTTTTTAAAAATTGAGTTAGAATATTTTTCCATGGTTACATGATTCACATTCTCTTTTTCCCCTCTTCCCTCCCCACTCCCAGAGTACAACTGGGTTGTATACCCTCTACAATATTCTTGATCATCTCCCCTCCCTGTGAATGCTTATAAGGGCAGAGAGCTCACTACCTTGCAAGGCAGCCCACTCCATCTTTGTGTCTGCACTAGAAAATGTGTTTTTTGGAGCCAGGGACCTGGATTCAAATTCTAGCTCTGGGGGCAAATATATAGCCACACCTGGAGTGTGTGAATCTAGGAAGAACCTGGATTCAAATCTGGCCTCAGACAGTTCCTAGATGATGACCCTGAACAACTCACTTGACCCCCATTGCCTAGCCCTTGCTGCTCTTCTATCTTAGAACTGATGCTATGAGAGAAGACAGGGGTTTTAAAAAAAAATCTAGCTCAGTCATTTATTAACCATGTGATCTTGAGCAAATCACTTTGGGCCCCTGGGTTTCAGTTTTCTCATCTGTAAAAATGCATGAGTCAGAAAAGAGATGACTTTCAGTTAGAAAAAGCTTCTTTACACTGAGCCATAATTCACCTCCTAGAAACTTCTGCTCATCGAGTGTGGTTCTGCCTTCTGGTTGTTACATAGAAAAAGTCTACTCCCTCCTCTATATGGAAAGCCATCAAATATTTGAAAACAGCCATCATATATAGTCCTTTAGTCTTCTCTTCATCAGGCTAAGGGTCCCCTTTTTCAGTCCTCATCTAAGTCTAGTGCTTCTTGAGTTAAGTTTAATTGCTTTGCATATAACACGTATTCCAGACCCTCCACGAGCTTCCAGAAACACACTTGGTTCTCAATGACATTTTTATAGTGTAGAGCTCAGAACTGGTTATGACATTCTTTTTTTTTTTAAATCCTTACCTTCCATCTTGGAGTCAATACTGTGTATTGGCTCCAAGGCAGAAGAGTGGTAAGGGCTAGGCAATGGGGGTCAAGTGACTTGCCCAGGGTCACACAGCTGGGAAGTGTCTGAGGCCAGATTTGAACCTAGGACCTCTAGGCCTGGCTCTCAATCCACTGAGCTACCCAGCTGCCCCCTATGACATTCTAGGTATAGGCTGACCAATATAAAGTAGAGTAGGCCATTAATATAGTCTTAAGTTATATTATCCTTGGGATGGCTACGTGCCCCCTTGGCTCATATCAAGCTCATAGTCAGCTTGAAGCCCCTCCAAATTTCTCACATCAACTACGGTTAGGCTCAGTTTTCCCAGGCCTACACTGTGCAGTGGATTTTTACAAACTAAAATGTATTTATCACCATTTCATTGAATCTCTTTAGAGTGGGTCTGTTATTCTAGCCTGTCAAGATCTTTTTGGATCTCAATCCTTCCAACAATCCCTTCCAGCTTTGGCCCATCAGCAGATTTGATACCCATGCCTTTAGGTCAAGGCAATGATAAAATTGTTGAATTGGAAGGAGCCAAGTAAAAATCCCTTTAATGTTGATCCATTCATTACTCTTCAAGCGTGGTCATTCAACGAGCTATGATTCTACTTAACTGAGCAATTGTTTAGCCCGATTTTCAGACATTTAACATAAAAATGTGCCTCGAAGAGATTTTGTTAAATGCCTTGCTGAAGTCAAGATCTTCAGTTGGGTCCAACTCTTTGGGGTGTTCTTGGCAGAGACACTGGAGTGGTTTCGCCATTTTCTTCTCCAGTTCATTTTACAGAAGAGAATATGAAGGCAAACAGAATTAAGTGACTTGCTCAGGGTCACTCAGCTACTAAGTGTCTGAGGCCAGATTTAAACTCAGGAAGATAAGTCTTCCTGATCTCAACATGCCACCTAGCTGCCCTGAAGTCAAAATCCACTGGGTCTATGATACTTCCTTGTTCAACCAATCTATTAATCCTATCAGAAAAAGAATGGAGATTACTATGACTTGAACTACTTCTTAGAAATCTGTTGGTTCCTAGGGATCACCAAAATCTTTTCTACGTGCTCTCAAACCATCTATTTGGTGACTTCTTTGCTTTTTCCAAAGATTGAAATTAAGCTCATTGGTTGGTAATTTCTGCAATCTACCTTTTTCCTATTTTGAAAATAAAAACTATACTTTCCTTCTTTTCTATTAGTACTCCATAACTATGGTTACTCAAAGATTCCATAGAGTGGTTTGATGATAACACATTTTTCTTTTTGCAATGCCCAGATCTGAAATACATCTTGCTCTCTAGAATGGAACTAATTTAAAAGCAATTAAGAACTTCCTTAACATTCCTTCATCTATCTTTGTCTTCAATTCCATCTTATCCATCTTTGTTCTATCATTCATAGAAGCAATGAACATGAGCTTGGACAGATTTGGGGATGGTAGTGGAGGATGGAAGGACCTGGCATACTATGGTGGTCCATGGGATCAGGAAGAAAAGAGTCAGGACTGAACAGCTGAACAACAACAAAAGGTTATACCATTTTCATTGTGGATATAATTCTTTCCAGTAAAGAAGATAGAAACAAATTAGGAGTGGAGTAGTTCCACCTTCTTTTAATTCAACCAGTCTTTATACTATTTCTGACTTCTTTTCATACTATCTTCCTCATGCCATGAGCCTAATCTTCATCTCACTCTTACTGCTCCAAATATAGATAAAAATCCCTTTTCCTGTGCTTAGCATTTTTTACACAGCTCCGCTCTTTCTGGGCTTCCATCTTCCTGATGTTGTTTGTTTAGGTTTATGGAATTTTTTTAAAAAATTCATCTTGGCTTGCACTCGTCCTCCACCATCACTTACACAATGGTCCAAATGTATCTTTCCAGTTCTTGTTCAGATATTCCCTCTTTCTCATGCTAGAGTCTTTTTTAGAAAAGTAGCATTTTCCTTTGATTATGTTGGCAAAATATCATTTGAGATAAAAGAGATTTCTCTATTTCTGTATGTTCTGGTGAGGCTCAAGAAAGGACAATGACCTACCTAAGGTGACTGAAGGATTTCATTAGAATCCAGGTTTCCGGGGGCAGCTGGGTAGCTCAGTGGATTGAGAGCCAGGCTTAGAGACAGGAGGTCCTAGGTTCAAATCCGGCCTCAGACACTTCCCAGCTGTGTGACCCTGGGCAAGTCACTTGACCCCCATTGCCTAGCCCTTACCACTCTTCTGCCTTGGAGCCAATACACAGTATTGAATCCAAGACGGAAGGTAAGGGTTTTTTTTTTTTTTAATTAAAAAAAAAAAAAGAATCCAGGTTTCCTCTTCAAATCTGCTATTCTATCTCCATTGGATGGCTTGTTCAACTGTAAGGAGATGGGGGTAGGGTGGGTGGGACTGGATGTTGAAGAGGAGAGATAGAAGTCAGTCTAGTATAGTGGAAAGACTGCCAGATTTGGAGTAAGGAGAGTACAGGCTTTGACTCCAGCTACTGGATTTGTGTGACCATGGACAAATCATTTAACCTAAGACTCAGCTTTCTTATCTCTGATATGCCGTATCTACATGGCCCTCCTCAGGTTGTGTGAAGCGTGTATGCGTGTGTGTGTGTGTGTGTGTGTGTGTGTGTGTGTGTGTGTGTAAAGTGCTTCATAAAGTTTAAAGGGCTATACTTGTCAGCTAGTATCATTTTTAGGGTTAGCCTTCTCCCGAAGATATTTACCCAAGGACTTTGGGGCTTAACAGCCCAGAGCAGAGAGGAAGCAGAAGTGTCTTCAGCTCCTGGACATTTGACTGGTTGGCCAGCATCATAAGGATTTTCCCAGCTACCTTTGGGAGAAGTTCTTCCCTCCAGGAGTTAACTTGGTTAGGCTGGGCAATGGGAAAGCTCTTGGATAGACAGCTAAGCACGAGGGACATGAAACCGCAGGGACCATGCCCATGATCTCTACTTTTGTCTCTGGCAGGGTACAACAGTGCGCATGATCACAGCAGTTGACCAAGATAAGGGCCGGCCTCGAGGAATTGGTTACACCATTGTCTCAGGTAAGCCTGCATTTGTGGGAAGGACCTCCTCTGTCTTAATGGTAAATAACCTGGGCTATTGGAAAACTACTTTTTCTGACTTGGATTGAATTCAGGGAAGAAATGGGCTGAGATAGTCCTCTGTACTTAGCAGACACTGTGGTACTGCTCCCCCAGAGGTGTATTGGAGTCAGCTCTTACAGGGAAAGCCAATTGTTATATTTTCAGTGTCAGTATTTACAGCTCAGAAATCTGCAAACACAACAAATCATTGCGTTGTTGACTGTCTAGACTTAAGAAAGAATTGGCGAAAATGTTAGTACAGGTCAAAATTAAAAGTGCATCGAATACTTTTTTTGAGAATCTGTTGTTATATCTTTACTTGTCCCAAAAGGGACAAGTTACCAGAACAAGGAGGTCCATGTGAGAATGCAATAGCTAGGGAAGCCAATTGGGGATGGCAAGATGGCAGCTGAATGAAGCAACAATTCTGGGAGTAGAATTCCACAGCCTGGAGAAAATAACTTGAGCCATCAATTGAGTAGAACCATTGGTTCCATTAATAGTTTCATTTGGTTTATTTTTTAATGAGGGAGTGTGTTAAGCTAAGAGGACTTGTGAGAACTATAGCCCTAAAAGGAGACTATGGGTAGGTTTTCCAATGACAGAGACACTGATGATGATGCTTATTGGTTGTTGTTGTTATTGAGTAATTTCAGTCATGTCCGATTCTTTGGGACTCCACTGGGGTTTTATCGGCAAAGATACTGGAGCGGTTTGTCTTTTCCTTCTTCAGCTCATTTTTCAGATGAGGAAACTGAGGCAAGTAGGGTTAAGTGACTTGCTCGGGGTCATACAGCTAGTGTGTGAGGCTAGATTTGAATTCAAGTCTTCCTGATTCCAGGGCCAGCACTCTATCCACTCTGATGCTAGATGTCTTTTATCTCTCTTATTTTTTAGCACTCAGTAAAAATGCTGAGCTCTATACCTGCCCCCATCAATGTCTGCATTTCCCAAATTTATCGCTGCATCAGTGTCCACTCCTCCATTTGCCCTATGACAGCCTCTGATTAATTTTGCCAAGAAAGCTGGATTATTTGTTCAGATGCCAGACACTGGGAATTATTTGGAGTGCTGGGAGATGACTATCTCCCACCTTCCTCTCCACCAGTACCTGCATATAAAAATACTAGTGGAAGCCAGTGCCTAAGAATACCATGTCAAAGCTGATTTCAAAGGCACTGTAGCTCCCCCACGGCTCCTCCATCATCCCACCCTCTCTGATACCTAGAGGTAGAGGAGGGAATCTGGCTCACATCTCTTGGGATCCATGGAGCCCAAAGCACACAGGGCTTCTCAGACCTTGATCTGTTTGTAACTGTTGAGTACTGGCCTCGTTGGACTTCTTGGTTTAAATTTGAGTTCAATTCAACAGACATTTCTTAAAGTGCCAATTTTAGATAAAATGACAAAAAAAAAGGAAAAAGTCAGAATAATATACATAATAACTACAACATCATTAGGAGAGAAAAAAAAGAAAATCAAAGCGGAACATTGTGTAATTAGAAAGACCAAGTTCAACCCGGAAGAAGAGAGAGCAAAATGCAATTCTCCTTTTCCTTTGCAAAAGTATGGAAAACTCCTTATATTGTTGTTGTTATTTGGTCAATTTTCAATCATGTCAGACAGTTTGTGACCCCATTTGGGATTTTCTTGGAAAAGACACCGAAGTAGTTTGCCATTTCCTTCTCCAGCTCATCTTACACAAGAGGAAACCAAGGCAAACAGGGGGAAGTAGCTTGCCCAGAGTCACCCAGCTAGGAAGTGTCTGAAGTCGGATTTGAACTCAAAAATATGAGCCTTCCTGACTGCAGACACAACATTCTTATGCATTACGCCCACTTATATTGTAGGACTTGGCTAATGTGAAAGTTATCTTTTGTTAACTGCCTTCCTCTGTTATAAGAGGAGACTCTCAGTTGGGCAGAAGGGAAGAATTTACAGTTAAATGATCATGTAAAGACAAAAAGCAGCATTTTAAAAATGAAAATATCCCCTGTCCTCAGGAATTATGCATTTCCCCCTGGGACTGAGACAAATGTTTTCTGCCCTGTGTTGAAAGCATCAACGTTCATTTCTGTGTGTGACTGGTGCCTCTGTGTCCCCTCCAAAGCACCAGCCATGCTGAAGAAGGATCAAAAGCTATTTGAGGAATCTCTGGCTTCTCACAAGGGGGCCAGAGGGAGTCATGGGACCAGAGATATTGAAGCAGGAGCGGGGAAGTCCCAGGCTCCAGCCCCAGCTGGTAGGGGACATTGAGGGACTGAAGAGGGAAGCAACCCCTTTTTGTTATCTTAAATTACAAAGTGAAGTGCAGCCCAGGGCAGGGTGACATGTGGCTGAAATTGGAGGAAGTGCTGTGTGTTAAAAGGATGCCATATGGAGTGGGGGAATAGGGGGGCAAGAAACCACATGCCGTTGGGTAGAAAGCTTTGTGGCACTGATGATGTGTTAGCAATGTCAGAAAGAAAAATCACAGGATTTATCAAAAGCTCTGGGCCTCTTCCCTCCTTTCCCTGCCCAAGTATTATACAACAGAGAACATCCATCCAATGGCTTGGCTCCGTATCCTGGTATTTGCAAGTCAACCAAATGTGTGGTTCTTGCTTGGAAGGACCTGATGGCTAGAGAGGGCCAGTGGGCAGGTGACTTAGCTACAAGAGAAAATTAAAAGTAGTCTATTTATACCTATTAAGTACTTACTATGTGCCAGGAATTGTGCTGAGCAGTGGCTCCAGGACAATGAGGAAGCAGAGATATCTATCTTATTACCAATACTGGTTCTAAGACTGCCCCAAAATGAATCAAGAGAACTTTATTAATTCAAGGAGCATTTATTAAATGCTGACTGTGTGCTAGGCACTGGAGAGTCAAATAGCTTAAAATCATATATTTAGAGTTGAAAAGGGCCTTAGAGGTTATCTAGTCCATTCTCCACATTTTATAGATGAGGAAGCTGAAGTCCAGAGAGTTTAAGTGGTATCCCTAACGTCACACAGGGATTGAATTAGAGGCAAGAAATGAAGCCAATTCCTTTGACTCCAGAGTCAGAATTCTTTTGTTCTACCTCTGTAGACTTGAATCTTGGAGGCCACCTACCAGGAAACATGATTGACCTCTGTGACTCCCTAATGACTGGTCATGCAGCCTCTGTTAGGATACTTCCAGGGACATAAAACTCCCTCCCTCCCAAGTGGTTCTTTCCATTTGGGTTTAGTTGCCTCTTGTTAGGAAGTTGTTTTTTCCAAATGTTAACCCAAAATCTGTCTCCCTGGTCCTAGTTCTGCTTTCAGAATCAAGCAGAATAACTATCATACATCTACAAGGCAATTGTTTGACGTGACTTGGCTTCCATCATTTCCCCACTCTCCTCTAAATCTTTCTTTTCTTTGGATAAATCTCCAAGAGTTCTTCAAGTAATCTTTTGTAGAATGCCTTCAAATCCCTCTACCATCCTGAGCCATCTACAGCTTAAATATCTCCCCGAAAATGTGGTATTTGCCACTAGACTCAATTCATAAGAGAAGTGAACTACCATAGACCTACTGCAAATGTATTTACCTTTCTGTATATTCGAGCTATCTTCTGATTCTACCACTGGGACATTATAGTTGTCTTCCTCCTTCCTCAATCTCTGGAGACATTTGCACCATGTCAGTCAATCAAGAATTTACAAAGTCTCCTACTACGCACCAGGCATCACACTAGGCACTGAAAATGCAAAGATTATAATGAAGCAATTCTTGCCTTCAAGGAGCTTATACTCCAGAAGGGGAAACAACATGTACACATATTAAAAATAGATTTCATAAAATCAACACAAGGCAGTTTCAGAGGTGGAGAATCTCTAGTAGCTGAAGAGATCAAGAGAAGCACTGAGTAGGAGGTAGAACTTGACCTGAGCTTTAAAGAAAATTCCAGGTTCTTAGAAGCAGGGCAGCGCATTCCAGACTAAGGGGAAAATATGTACAAAATATGGAGATGGGAAATTTAACACCAGGCATGAAGAAGAGCAAGAAGGCCAGTTTGGCAGGACTCTAGTGGAATGATGTCAAAAGCAGGTCTAGGGGCAGCAAGGTGCCTAGAGATGAGAGGTCCTGGGTTCAAATCTGGCTTGAGATACTTCATAGCTATATGACACTGAGCAAGTCATTTTACTCCCATTGCCTAGCTCTTGCTACTCTTCTGCCTTGGAACAGATGCATAGTATTGTCCTCAAATTGATCTTGTTCAACATTTTTATTAGTGGCTTAAAAAAGGCATCAATGAGATATATATGTATATATGTATGTGTATATAATTTGAAAATGAGATAAAACTGAAAGAGAACTAACATGGATGATAAAATTGATAAAATGATTAAAATAGAAAAAGTTCTCAAATTGTTACCATCATAGGCAGAATCTGATGAGATAAAATCTAACGGGGATAATCAGGAAAAATTGTGTAAGTAGAGTGAATGTGGCTATGTGGATCCATTGGGAGGGCTTGGGGATCAGGCATGGAGAGACAGTTTGTGTGAAGGTGACCTGGTGGTGTTGGCGGACCAAAGCTTCAATGGGGTGAGTCAACAAGGTGACATTTCATCAGCCACAAAAGCTCATGCCATCCAAGGCTTCATTCACCAAAGCACATTGTGCTGGGCAAGGGAAGTCATGGCTCTGTTGTGTTCTCCCCTGGTTGAAGCACCCATGGGATATAGGGTTAAGTTCTGGGTGTCCTTGGAGAAAGGACGTTGACAAAGAACACACCCAGATGAAGGTGACCATGATGATGTTGTAGCTGGAAATCATTCCATACCTCAATTGTTTTAAGCCATTTTATGCCATAGACCCCCTTGCACAGTCTGGCAAAGGCCATGGACCCCTTCTCAGAATGGTGTTCTTAACTGCATCCCATAAAATCCATAATATTCGCTGACATTTATATAGTGCTTACTGTGTGCCAGACACTGTGTAAGCATTTTACAATTATCATCCCATTTGATTCTCACAACTCTTTGAGATAAGAGTTATTACATTTCTATTTTTTACAGATGAAGAAACTGAGCCAAGTAGAGACTTAGTGATGACTTGCCCAGAGTCACACAGCTAGTGTCTGAGGCCAAATTTGGATGCAGATCTTCCTGATTCCAGGACTAGCACTGTACCACTTAGCTGCTCTCTGAGGAAAACAATTATATTGAAATATAGTTATCAAAAAATTTTTAAGTTCATGAGCCTGGGGCAGCTAGGTCCCTCAGTGGGTAGAAAGCCAGGGCTAGAGATAGGGGGGTCCTGGGTTCAAATCTGGCCTCATACACTTCCTAGGTGTATGATCCTAGGCAAGTCACTTAACCCCCATTGCCTAACCATTTACACTCTTCTATTGATTCTAAGATGGAAGGTAAGGATTTTTAAGAAATATTTATGTTATAATAAAATTAAAAATTTTAGGAAATAAATAAATAAGATTCATGAGCCCCCAATGAAGGGCCAAGCATGAAGAGGCCCCCTCAAAGGAGGGCACAATAGCTGCCTTAAATATGTAAAGGGCTCTCATGTAGAAAAGGGGAGAAACTGTTCTGACTGGGCCCAGAGGGCAGAAATAGTTGCTGTCAGTGGAAGCAGAAAAGCAGATTTCAGCTTAATATAAAACTTTCTGACAGTGGGAACTGCTCAAAGAGTTTGGAGGAAGGGGGGCAGGCAATCTGCCCCCCTTGAAAGAGTGTGGGTTCCCATTGCTAGAGACCATCAGACAAAGCACTGTGGAGGCTGTTCATCCTTCAGATACGGATTGGAATAGGTGACCTCTGAGATCCCTTTGAGCCCTGAGTTTCTCCAGTTTTATGATTTAAACAGATTTAACCTCCTGCGCCACTGTTGTTCCATCCCCCACTGGGGCCCCAGCAGCAGGTGGGATTTATATCCTCCAATGAGCAGGTCTTCCCTTTACTAATGACCCTTCTGTTTTGCCAAGTACAAAGAGCCAGCTTCACAGTTTTATCAGGTAAGTTATGGCCCCATTTCCATCATTTTGTTCTCTGCCTGTCACAGCCAAACTGAGACTGAGGGATGACAAGGTGATTTTCCATGGGAGGGACCTGGCTCGGATCCCACCGCTCTTCCAGCAGCTGGCCCCTGTCTCCACCAAGAGCCAGTAGCTCCCATTTCTCCAAGGCCAAACTGAGGTGGTAGAAAAGAAGAGCCAGTATTCCAGATGGACTGAGGCAGACCTCAGTTTCCTTATTTTTAAAATGAGAGGAATTGATGAGATGATGTCTAAAAGGTCTGCCCCATCCTCATATGGCATCTAATAGTATCTAGCCTTTATAGACTTTAAGGTTTGCAAAGCAAAGTGATTTCTATATGTTATCTCACTTGATCTTCATGACAACCCTATGAGGTTGGTGCTATTATCATACCTATTTTACAGATGAGGAAATTGAGGCACAGAAGGGGTAAGCACCTCATCCAAACTCACACACTAAGAAGTATCTGAGGCAGGATTTGAACTCCAGTTTGCCTTTCCCGGGGTCCTATACTCTATCCACTGTGCTACTACTCCATGTCATGAGGGCATGATCTTGGAGCCCTTTCACCATCTTGGTCCCTGTCCCCTAGATGCTCCTCCACTCATCAGTGTTCTTCAGAAAACAACTCTGGAATGGCACAGTCTCACAATGATGATTAATTCCTCAAGCCCCAAGCAATAACAACAACAATGATAGTGAGGACCACGTTTATATACCATATCTATATTAGTGGCCATGTAATTTCCTTGGGCTTCCTGTCTAGAACTCGCATTTTGCTGACTTCTTCAAGCTTAGATCTACAAACAGTCATGACTAAAGTATGGCAGCCACACTTGGCATTAAAAATGGAAACCCAAAACTCAAAGTAACTTGGACCCATCCCCAAGAAGTCAGGCTCTGGAGCAGACTCTCCCAGAGCCTTAAACCAGAAAAAAGGACAGAATTCCTTCTTTTCCCCCCACCCATCCCTTTTCCCTGAGCCAGGCCAAGATCCCATTGCACCATGAAGGATCTCCTAGCACCCTTACCATCTCTAGGGCACTCATTCCCCAATTCCTCTTCCTTTTCTCTGTATAGGTTCAGATCGGACATGACCCATAAGTTTCCATGGATTCAATTCAGAATAACTTTTGGTCAACTCAATTCACCAAAGCAAACAAATATTTATTACCTACGCTGAACAGCATTGTGTGCTGGGCTGAGCTTTAGGGACCCAGAAAATGATGAGATTGAGAAGGCAAGCTCTGCCATTAAGTAGCTTACATTAGTAATTTAGCACAGCTAATTCTGTAAAGATAGCTAATCTGTAGCCCTGAGAAATCAACTTGGGATTAGGATGGCATTTAGTTCAATTCAAAAAACATTTCTTTATTAAACACCTACTATGTTTGAGACATGGCATAGTGGAGAGAGTCCTGGGCTTGGAATAAAGAAGACTCATCTTAATGAGTTCAAATCCAGCATCAGACCTATACTTTGTGACCTTGGATAAATCATTTAACTTTGTCTCAGTTTCCTCATCCATAAAACGATCTGGAGAAGGAAATGGACAACCTCTCCATATCTTTGCTAAGAAAACCCCAAATGGGATCACAAAGGGTCATACATGCCTGAAAAACAACCGAATGGTGGGCAAGAGAGTGGGCTAGGTGTGAGAAATACAGACAAAATAAAAGAACAGTCCCTGCTTGGGGAGATAGTTACATTCTCATGGAGGGATGCATTCTTTTGATAGATAAGGAAGTACAATATGTCCCTCTATCCTCAACCCACAGGAACCTCCAGGCAGACTTACTCCAACCTTCTTCCATGTTAGGTTTGATGATCCTCATTTTCCAAACAGAGAAGTAAAGATTTGTAGAGCAATAGAAAGAACTCTGGATTTGATTGGAGAAGACCTGGGTTCAGATTCTAACTCCACCACTTTCTGAGGTTTGACCTTGGTCAAATTTCTCTGGACATTAGCTTCCTCAGCTATAAAATGGGAGTGAAAGTGATTGAACTAGATGCTCCCAAAACTAAATCTATGAATCTGTGATTCTAAAAAAGAATATCACCAATTAAGAATATCACCTTGACTTTTGGCTTGAAGGACAGTGGCCTCTTTGAGTGATCAGGGATTCTAGAATTAAAGCTGGGAAGGATCTTAAAAAGTCAGTGTGGGGGGGGGGAGCAAGGAAAATGGGACCATGAGGGGTAAGTGACTTGCCCAAGGCCATGCAGGTAGTAATTCTGGGATTTGAACTCAGTTCCTTTGACTCTAGAGCTAGGACACTTTCCACCATACCGCAGTATGTCAATCTGTCCTCAATACTGGGCCTTCCGTCCACCATTCCTCAAGAATCAGATTCCCTGCAAGTGAAACAAGCACAAGAAGAGAAGCCTGAGCACAGAGTATGAATTGACAAGCACAGACTCACATACCAACATGCCACCACATATGCCAATAACTTAATCAGTGCCCCTGGGTACAGCCTGGTGGGGGGCAGCTATCATAGCAGACAATCATGCAGAATACATCAAAGCCACCAGTGATTAAGCTGTTTTGCATTTCTCTCCCCCTTAAAAGATGAAAATCCAAGAAAGGCATAACCGCTTGAAAAATTCTCATTCACAAGGCGCTGTCCTTGGTATCGGAACATCACAGCCAGTTTCTAGGTGCCCACTAAGCCTGCCATGGATTCCTGGCACAATGAGGAGTTGTCTGGAGCAGGAGTTCACACTTATTAAATTATTGATTTCAAGGTGGAAGGACCCACCGAAGTCAAATAATCCAACCTCTTTATTTTATGGATGAGGATGACAAGCAGCCAGAAAGGTTAAGCTCCTTGCCCAGAGTTACACAGGAAACTCATGATAGTGCTAGGATTTGACTTCAGACCTGATGTGCCTCCATTACCTCCTAAAATCCAACAGCTAAAACTGGGCCAGATTATAGAAGGCCTTGAATGCCATGAGGAGTTTTGGGGCAGGATTCAAAGTGGCAGGATCAGAGCTGTGATGAAGGGAGCTAATTCTGGAAGAGATTGTGAGGATGGATTGGAGCAGGAAGAATCTGAAGTCAGAAGGTCCCATAGACCAAACCTTGATTTAGCTGGGCATTGACGTTTTTGCAGGTTGTGCCTGGTTCCACCCCTCCATGACTTATGGCAGAGTAGCATTACGGCATTCCTTCCTAGACATTGATTTCCCTGTCTATAAAGTAATATTTTTAGCCATTAGAAATTCAAGTGCATTGAGATTTTCAAAGAAAGGGTTTTATTCAGAGAATGGCCTCTTTAGCCTGTTTTGCATGAGAAACTTCAGTTTCTCAGCCTGGAATAATAAATAACGTTCTTGTGAATCTTGGAGTCTGGAAGGCCTGGTTTCAATCTGCCTTACCTTCCTCTGGACCCTCCCTCTTCCCTTCTCCTCCTGGACCACTGGACCTGCAGAGTCCTGGCCCAGGGATTTCATGTTCTCTCAGCTCTAGAATTCCAGTTCTGGGGCTCGGGATGCCCTCTTCCGTAAACGCATGACAGATGCCTACCTTATTCTTCCCAGGCCATGGAGCTGGAAAAGAGACTTCTTTCTCTACCACCTGAAAGAAGGGCATCAGGGGGGATAATCAGTTAATGTCTATAGGATGCTTTGAATATGAAACCTAATGAGATCCCATCCCAGATTCCCGGCTCCTCTTTTCAGTCGGCTCCCCAGCTGGCTGCTCTCTGAAACCAGCCCT
>NC_077227.1:52541199-52613699 GCF_027887165.1 Monodelphis domestica
TATAACTTCAGACATTGGGTTGGGCATGGCATGTTGGATTTGGTGGAGAGTTGAGTGAAGGAGAAACATTCTACCTGGAGGGGAGATTTTGTGGACCACCGCACAGGGAAAAAGTCTGAGATGGTAGGTGGAATGCAGATTAAGAAATCCCTATCCCTGGTGTTCCCCCAGACCCTAGTTGAATATTCAGATTGGCTCAGGTACAAGAATTAGAACAGAAGCTTCTCAAAGGCAGGAACCAGTTCATTTTGCCTTTGTACCCCCAATGCCTAGCCAAAGGCCTTGCGCAAATCAATGTTTGTTGAATGGAACAGAAGTGAACCCAGGACACTACAGCATTTCAATGAACTCCTCAAACACAGCAGAGGCCCTCTTTGTAGTCATGTCCTTTCCCTGAATCAATTAACGGGCTGGCCCCCATTCAAATATTTGGTCAATATTCCAGAAATGGAGATTTCAGAGATAGATTGAATGAGCCAGATAGTTACAGACATTGATTGAACTGAATAAATATTCCCACACAGAATGAATTTATTGTGCCAAGCCTTATTCTTCCTTACCTCCCTCCCATCCCCATCCTTCCAAAAAAGGCATCCTCTGAGCCAACTAAATGGTCTCAGGCTTTCCTGACTACAATCCCTACACTCCCTCGGTCTAATATCATTATTTAGCCGGGTCCCATGTCATTTAGCTCAAAGAGAAATCTGAGATGGGGGCCACTTGATACCAGTCTTCCTGCATAGAAAAGCTTATTTTAAAGAGAAGGCTACCTTGCTCTTCAATAAGGATTAAAATTTTTAAATGAGCTTAAGTCACGGCAGAAGAGATTTAGATCAGTCATAAGGAAGCATTTCCTAATGGAAAAAGCTGGAGATTCTCCTTAGAAATGCTTAAGTACCACAGAGATGTTCATTTTTATTTCAACAAACATTTTCTGAGCACCGTCTATGTTTAGAGCTCTGTGCTAAGCCACAAAGGATAAAATACGGTCCATATTTTCAAGGCACATATAATTAATTCATTTGGGAGACACCACGATACTTTAATGAGTCTGAGGTCTCACTGGTGGGGTAGTTCCTTCAAAGGTACACATCAGAGCCCATACTTTTTTATCCTGGGCAACTCTGTCCTTTCACTCCAATAAATCTTCTATATGGCGCCCACCTAACAAGCTGGGAGCCTTCCTCTAGTGAATATCTCTTGACTTTGGGTGGATACCGGGGGTGCACGCAGACTGTGCACCCCTCATTCTACAAATACTCCCAGCCCATCCCTTTTCCTGAGGATATACCCATGATGACATTCTTTATGCTAACTCTTTACTGGGAGCATGTTCAATGGACTCCCACCCACCATCCTTCTCATTACCCTTCAGGGAACCCACTGCTTTGATTCTTTAGAGTGGTAGTCCATCACTCACAGCCATATCACTGGAATTGTGTTCTGATTCTCAAGATGAACTTTTTTATCCAAGCAAAACCCTGGAGTCATTAAAAGCACTGCAGAATTTCCCAGAGGCAGCCCAGCCCATTCTTCTTCCTCTTCAAGGCCAAGTTCATCGTTAAATAACTCTACCAGGCAGCAACTGATGAATTCCAACTGAGCAGCTGGAAAGGGCTAGACAAAGTCAGAGACTCTAAATGGAGGATGGAAAAGTTTTGGTAGACTTTTCCTCATCTGTAAAATGGGGACAGCAGCCTCTACTTACATGCCTCATCAACTTTCTTGAGGATGAATCCTAGATTCTTAAGCTCATTCGAAAGAGGATTAGAGATCATCTTGGCTCAACTTTTCATCTTCAAGATAAGACTGAGATCCAGGGATGAGAGTGACTTATCTAAATCACCCAGGTAACAAGTACTAGAGTCTGGATTAGAATCTACATTTCCTTTTACTCCAAATGCAATGTTCTTTCCACTACCTCCACAAGAGTGATTCTTGTTATCTAGCCCAATTTGCTACCAGAATCATTGATCTCCTCTATTGTACCTCTAATAAGTGGTCAATTAATGTCTACTTGAAGACCTCTAGTAATGGAGAACTCATTGCCAAGTGGTGCAGTGGATACAGCACTGAGTCTCGAGTCAGGAAGACCTGAGTTCAAATCAACATCATACACTGCCTAACTGTAATCCTGGGGAAATCATTTAGCCTAGGTCTGCCTCACTGTCATCCTTTATAAAATCAAGATAATGATGGAATCTGCATCCCAAAGTAGTTGTGAGGATAAAATGGCATATTTGTAAGATGCTTTGGAAACCTTTAAGTGCTTGCTATTATTATCATATTTCATGTGTAACATTGTCAACTGCAACATATCAAGATAAGGCTGTCTTACTATTAAAGTTTAGTTTAATTTGGACAAAGGATTCAGGAAAGCATTTAACGGGGGCAAGGGCGTGAGCAAGAGCAGGAAGGTGAGATTTAAAATGATGTATCAGAGGAACACAAATTAGAGAGAAGGAATCTTATTGGTGCGTAAATGCTTCCCAAGGATCAACTTCACAAGGAAGAAGAAAATGCAAATTCCTTGAATTCCCTTGAAAGACTGGAAGATCATCACTTTTTTTGTGTCATGGATTCCTTTGGCCATGCCTGTTAAAGCCATTGGCCTCTTCTCAGGGAAAAAAAATGTTTTAAAATATACAAAGGAAACCAAGAGTTAGTACATATATTACATATAAAATAATATTATATAACATGCAATAATAGTATAATATTTTATATGGATATATATATCCTATCCATGTTCATACCTCCATGAAATTCCTTGAGTTAAGAGCTCCATGTTAAGAAGAGAAAAGGTATTGTCTCACTTTTCCATTTGTAGCCTCGAGTAGTTAGCACGGGACTACACATAGTAAGTGCATAATAAATGTTTGTTGATTGTAAATTGATTGAAGGCTAAATAATTGTTTTGGAGCATTAAGGACCCATTTCAGGCTAAATAATGTGAATGTGTAGCAGATCTAGCCTATGATTTCCCCAGTAGTATTTATTGATTCAGGAGTAAGAGCAGAGAAAGTCTGGTAGAGGCAGGGGAGGGGGATGCAGGGTTGACAGCAGGATATGGACCATGGAAGGACAATTGAGGCAAGGCATTCTGGGGCAGAATCCACCACCACCTTGGTTCACCAGTTCAATATAAAGTCAATATCATAAAGGGAAAGAAAATTAATCCAGAACTGGAATGATGGGTGGATCAGGGATCTAGGGAAGAATTGAAAGAATAGACATCCTGGTAAAAATGAAAAGTAGGTTTAAGAATAATAAGACAAGGGACATCAGGGGCAGCTGGGTAGCTCAGTGGATTGAGAGCCAGGCCTAGAGACGGGAGGTCCTAGGTTCAAATCTGGCCTCAGACACTTCCCAGCTGTGTGACCCTGGGCAAGTCACTTGACCCCCATTGCCTAGCCCTTACCACTCTTCTGCCTTGGAACCAATACATAATATTGATTCTAAGACAGAAGGTAAGGGTTTAAAAAAAAAAGACAAGGGACATCTAGGTGGCTCAGTAGATAGAACACCAGCTCTGGTGAGGGGAAGACCTATGTTCAAATATGGCATTATACACTTCTTAGTTGGGTGACCCAGGGTAACTCACGTGACCTGGCTGCCTCAGTCCCTCTACAGTAAAATGGAGATCAGAGCAGCAGCAACCTATTAGGATTGTTCTAAGTTTCAAATATGAGATAATATTTATAAAACACTTAGCCCAGAAGCAGCAAGGTAGTATCCTGGATAGAGTGCCAGTCTTGGAGTTGGGAGGACCTGGGTTCAAATTTGGTAACAGACATCTCCTATCTGGGTGACCCTGAGCAAGTCACTTAACCCTATTTGCTTAGCCTTGCCCTTCTGTTACTCTGACAATAAAGCAAGAGTTTATCCAAAGAAGAGCAAGAGAAGAGAAGAGATTGAAGGGCAGAAGACTGATAAGAGAGAAATTGAAGAGTTCAGCATCTTTTGAAGTGAACCAAATCTTAACATGAGTGGCTGAGATAGAGTAGTCACAAGTTATGGGCATCACACACACACACACATGAACTAGGAGGCCAGGGTTTTGAAGAGGTTTATCAGTGCAAACACTGAAGTCACTAAAGAAGATGGCAGGGGTTGGACTGGAAAGAAAGGTACCAAATGACAATAGTGAGTCAGAGGTTACACGGCGACGGACTAACTGGCAGACACCAGACAGGAAGGAATATACCAGCTCTTCTTCCTGTCCCTATCCATATATGGGGAAATGTGGGGAAGAGAAAGAAAGAATAGGAGCAGCTAGTACTGTTCTGGAGAGTGAGTGGCAAAGAATGAAGGATCGTTAGGAGAAAGCCAGGTTTCAGTGAATGCCAGAAGATAAAAAGAGCATGAGAAGGAGAGAGACCGAGGATGAGTGGATGGAGATCGTTAACAATACACTGAGCCAGTTGACCTCAAGGTTCCTTACAACTGTGTTCTTGGGTTTTTGTGATTCAGTCCTAGACTGGTAACTCCCTGAATGACTCCATAGAAGGGGGAGCGATTTATGATGGAATATACACAGGCTTTTGTCCTCTTTAGAAGATACACAGCTGCCATGCATCATGGCTTTGCCTTTCTGCCCAAGGTTCCCTTCTGTAAAATGGGATGGGTCCCTGACTCTCCAGGGGGTGAAAAGCAGCATGGTGGAACCTAACCTCTTTCTCTTCTTTCAAAGAATGGTGGTGAATAAAAGGATTTTTTTGAACTCATAATTAAAAGAGATTTGGGCTGGAAATAGAGACCTCTTATGCCCCCAACCATCCCCGCATCCATCCTCAGCATCTCTAATGCCTGAACCTCAGAGAGAAAGGCATTCTGTAAATGTTGCCTTGTTACAAGAAAATCTCCTGTGGAGCACGCTCTGTTTGCCTTCCCCCAAGAAGAACCACTTTACAGCCACTTCTGGGAACCCCATGAATTTAGGTCCTGTCCAGAGGAAGAGGAGAAATGGAAAAACCTAAAATAAAAACTCCGTAACTTTCCAGTACTCCCCCTATTTTTATGGTTATTTTCATCCAAGAAATTCAGGGGAAGTTCCCATAGCCTCAGGAAAGTAAGAAGTGCATGGAGTATCATCCAGGGAGTTACAAAGACAAAATCTTGCCCTTTGCATTGAGTTAAAATGAGTCTCACTGCCACATTTATTCCCCCTTTGCCCTACCCACTGTGGAGACTGTTAGTCAAGGTTCTAATTCTTTAATTCTCTATTTCATTTATGGTTTTTTACCCATTGTCTTAGGACCTAGGGAAGTGCTATGCTTCGAAGGCATTAAATAAATGTTTATCGAATTGACTATTGACTTAGAGCACCCATTCCTGGAGGTCAGCGGCTCTCTCCAGTTTCCTCTGTGAACCCTCTCATGCCTGGTACAATGACATGTCATTGATGTGCAATATTTGTTCTAAGCAGAAAATGTTTTAAAATCATAAATTTAGAGCTGGAAGGACCCTCAAAGATCGTCTGGTACAGCTACCTATTTTACATGTGGAAACAAATGTCTGGAGAGGCTAAGTTTATAGTTTACGAAGTTGGGAATCAAACATGTCACCTGGGTGGGGAATCCAAACACAACACTCTTTCTACCACAGCAAACTGTTACCTCTTGATTTCTTCCCCTCCTTCCTTCCTCATAGCTTCATTAATTCTTTCAGCATTCGTAGTATATGCTTCACTACCCAAACAGACTGAAATATGGTAGAGGGAAGTCTTGCATAGGGTTAGGGGCCAGAATAGGCCAGCTCTGAGCTTCCTTCAAACTCTTAAGAGTCTGTGGTTCTAATATAAATCATGACTTGCCCCCTGCTTCAAGAAGTTTGTATTCTATTCTATTTGAGAAAACAAGACAAAGACTCATGTTATAGGGTATAGATTTTGGAAGAAGATTGGAGAATAAAATGGACAAAGGCAAGGATGAGTTTTTTGTCAGAGTGGGAGACAAAGTCACAAGTTATGAACTAATGAACTAGGAGGTGAAAGTTTTGAAAAGGCTCATAAATGCAAACACTGAAGTCACTCAAGAAGAAGGTAGGGATTGGGCAGAAAAGGAAGGAGCCAAACTCAGAGATCCTAATGACAAGATGAGAACTTGGTGTATCAAGGAAGAGGAGGATAAACTTGTACGTAGGAGAGAGTCAGATTCTGTAAGACCCTGAAAAGTAGCCAGAGTAATGTCAACTTATAGTGGTAGAAAATAAGAGACATTGTAGATTCTTTAACAGATAGCTAGGTGGAACAGTGGAGAGAGCACTGAGCTTGGAATCAGGAAGACTCATCTTCATTAGTTTCAATCTAGCCTCAGAAAAACTTACTAGCCATGTGATCCTAGGCAAACCCCTTTGCCTGTTGGCCTCAGTTTCCTCATCGGTAAAATGAACTGGAGAAGGAAATGGCAAACCACTCTAGAATCTTTGCCAAGAAAACCCCAAATGGGATCACAAAGAGTCAGACTTGACTGAAATGATTAACAATGATATGTGGTCTTCTCTGACTTTGATTCTGAACTGTTTTAAATATTTCCCATTGAGTTGGATAAAAGCATAGATGGAAAGAATAAAAGCAAATTAACAGCATCAAAGATGAAAAGGGGACATCACCTCCGATGAAGAGGAAATTAAGGCAATCATTAAAATTATTTTGCCCAATTATATGGCAATAAATATGCCGATCTAGGTGATATGGACGAATATTTACAAAAATACAAACAGCCTAGACTAACAGAAGAAGAAATAGAATTCTTAAATAATCCCATATCAGAAAATGAAATCCAACAGGCCATCAAAGAACTCCCTAAGAAAAAATCCCCAGGGCCCAACGGATTCACAAGTGAATTCTATCAAACATTCAGAGAACAGTTAATACCAATACTGTACAAACTATTTGACATAATAAGCAAAGAGGGAGTTCTACAAAACTCCTTTTACGATACAAACATGGTACTGATTCCAAAACCAGGCAGGTCAATAACAGAGAAAGAAAATAATAGACCAATCTCCCTAATGAATATAGATGCAAAAATCTTAAATAGGATACTAGCAAAAAGACTCCAGCAAGTGATCAGAAGGGTCATCCACCATGATCAAGTAGAATTTATACGAGGAATGCAGGGCTGGTTCAATATAAGGAAAACCATCCACATAATCAACCATATCAACAAGCAAACCAACAAAAATCACATGATTATTTCAATAGACACAGAAAAGGCCTTTGATAAAATACAACATCCATTCCTATTAAAAACACTAGAAAGCATAGGAATAGGAGGGTTGTTTCTAAAAATAACAAACACTACATATCTAAAACCATCAGCTAATATCATCTGCAATAGGGATAAACTAGATGCATTCCCAATAAGATCAGGAGTGAAACAAGGATGCCTCTACTATTTGACATTGTACTAGAAACACTAGCAGTAGCAATTAGAGAAGAAAAAGAAATTGAAGGCATCAAAATAGGCAAGGAGGAGACCAAGTTATCACTCTTTGCGGATGACATGATGGTCTACTTAAAGAATCCTAGAGATTCAACCAAAAAGCTAATTGAAATAATCAACAACTTTAGCAAAGTTGCAGGATACAAAATAAACCCACATAAGTCATCAGCATTTCTATATAATTCCAACACAGCTCAGCAGCAAGAACTAGAAAGAGAAATCCCATTCAAAATCACCTTAGACAAAATAAAATACTTAGGAATCTATCTCCCGAGACAAACACAGGAACTATATGAACACAACTACAAAACACTCTCCACACAACTAAAACTAGACTTGAACAATTGGAAGAACATTAACTGCTCATGGGTAGGACGAGCCAATATAATAAAAATGGCCATCCTACCCAAACTCATCTATCTATTTAGTGCCATACCCATGGAACTTCCAAAAAAATTCTTTACTGATTTAGAAAAAAAACATAACAAAGTTCATTTGGAAGAACAAAGGATCAAGGATATCCAGGGAAATAATGGGAAAAAAATACAAAGGAAGGGGGCCTTGCAGTCCTAGATCTCAAACTATATTACAAAGCAGCAGTCATCAAAACAATTTGGTACTTGCTAAGAGACAGAAAGGATGATCAGTGGAATAGACTTGGGGCAAGTGACATCAGCAAGACAATATATGATAAACCCAAAGATCCCAGCTTTTGGGTCAAAAGTCCACTATTCAATAAAAACTTCTGGGAAAATTGGAAGACAGTGTGGGAGAGATTAGGAATTGATCAACACCTCACACCCTACACCAAGATAAATTCAAAATGGGTGAATGACTTGAACATAAAGAAGGAAACTATAAGTAAATTAGGCAAACACAGAATAGTATACATGTCAGACCTTTGGGAAGGAAAAGACTTTAAAACCAAGCAAGACATAGAAAGAGTCACAAAATGTAAAATAAATAATTTTGACTACATCAAATTAAAAAGCTTTTGTACAAACAAAACCAATATAACTAAAATCAGAAGGAAAGCAACAAATTGGGAAGCAATCTTCATAAAAACCTCTGACAAAGGTTTAATTACTCAAATTTACAAAGAGCTAAATCAATTGTACAAAAAATCAAGCCATTCTCCAATTGATAAATGGGCAAGGGACATGAACAGGCAGTTCACAGCCAAAGAAATCAAAACTATTAATAAGCACATGAAAAAGTGCTCTACATCTCTTATAATGAGAGAGATGCAAATCAAAACAACTCTGAGGTATCACCTCACACCTAGCAGATTGGCTAACATGACAGCTATGGAAAGTAATGAATGCTGGAGGGGATGCGGCAAAGTAGGGACATTAATTCATTGCTGGTGGAGTTGTGAGTTGATCCAACCATTCTGGAGGGCAATTTGGAACTATGCCCAAAGGGCGATAGAAGAATGTCTGCCCTTTGATCTAGCCATAGCACTGCTGGGTTTGTACCCCAAAGAGATAATAAGGAAAAAGACTTGTACAAGAATATTCATAGCTGCACTCTTTGTGGTGGCCAAAAATTGGAAAATGAGGGGATGCCCATCAATTGAGGAATGGCTGAACAAATTTTGGTATATGTTGGTGATGGAATACTATTGTGCAAAAAGGAATACTAAAGTGGAGGAATTCCATGGAGACTGGAACAACCTCAGGGAAGTGATGCAGAGCAAAAGGACCAGAACCAGGAAAACATTGTACACAGAGACTGATAAGACTGTGGTACAATCGAAGGTAATGGACTTCTCCATTAGGGTCAATGCAATGTCCCAGAACAACTTGCAGGGATCTAAAAAACACTATCCACAAGCAAAGGATAAACTGTGGGAGTAAAAATACTGATGAAAAGCAATTGTTTGACTACAGGGGCTGAGGGGAAATGACTGAGGAGAGATTCTAAATGAACACCCTAGTGCAAACACCAACAACATGGAAATGGGTTCAAATTAAGAACACATGTGAAACCCAGTGGAATCATGTGTCGGCTATGGGGGCTGGGGGAGGAAAAGAAAATGATCTTTATCTCTAATGACTAATGCTTGGAAATGATCAAATAAAAAATTATTAAAATAAAAAAAGCATAGATGGTGTCCTGAACAAGTTTGCACATAGAAAAGAGATAGCCAAACTATTGGATGATAGAATCAGTATCCAAACAAACCTTAATAGCCTATTACATTCATCCTAGGGTAGTCAGCTAACTTTTTTAAGCACCTAAAATATGTATCATGAAATTGAATATGGATAAATCAAGATTTTAGTCTTACATGTAGATGCAAAAAAATCAACTTCATAATGTTCTTTTTTTTAAGCCCTTACCTTCCATCTTAGAATTAATAATGTGTATTAATTCCAAGGCAGAAGAGTGGTAAGGGCAAGGCAATGGGGTTTAAATGACTTGTCCAGGGTCACACAGCTAAAAAGTATCTGAGGTCAGATTTGAACCCAGTATCTCCTATCTCTAGGCCTCACTTTGGATCCACTGAACCACCCAGATGCACCCACAATATTCTTCTTTTTAAGGAATTTTTTAAAGAGAAAATCATAAACCTAAGTAAATTCCCAGC
This sequence comes from Monodelphis domestica, assembly GCF_027887165.1. Taxonomy (NCBI): domain Eukaryota; kingdom Metazoa; phylum Chordata; class Mammalia; order Didelphimorphia; family Didelphidae; genus Monodelphis; species Monodelphis domestica. Next base: position 52,551,241 of record NC_077227.1, read on the forward strand.
AAATCAGCAGTTTCTACATTCCAACAAAGATTTCTAATAACTGGTAGAAAGCAAGACTAGAGCATTGTCTGATATCTATTCCTTTCTAATTTCCCAGCTCAAGGGAATACATGGGAGAGACAAGAAATTCACAAATAGAAAATGTGGGTGATGTAGCTTGATAGCCGGTCATCTGAAAAATATCTAGAGATCTGAATGAACTATCAGTGTCATGTGAGTCAACAACATAACATTGCATCTAAGAACACTAATGTAGTCTTGGGTGACATTAGGAGAGATACAGTGTCCAGGACTAGGGAAGTCATTGTTTTTCTCTCCACTACCTGGAATATTGTGTTTTGTTCTGGGCTCCACATTTTAGAATGATCACTGGTCAGCTGAAGAGCATCTAGAAAAGAACAATCAAAAAGCTTGGAGGGGCCTCAAGGCCATGAATATCAATTAAAGGACCTAAGAAGAAAAATCTTGGAATGGTGTGGATAGAGGATTCAAACATGGAAGAACTGTTAATGAGAAAAGGTATTAGATGGGGCAACTAGATGGCTCAGAGGATAGAGTGCCAGGCCTGCAGACAGGAGTGTCTGGGTTCAAATCTGGCCTCAGACACTTCCTCACCCTGGGCAAGTCACCACCCCCATTACCTTGACCTTACAACTTTTCTGCCTTGGAACCAATACTCAGCATTGCTTCTAAGAGAGGAAGTGAGAGGAGAGGAGAGCAGAGGAGAGCAGAGGAGAGCAGAGGAGAGGAGAGGAGAGGAGAGCAGAGGAGAGCAGAGGAGAGGTATTGGAAGGTATTAGACTTTCTCTATTTGGTTATAGAGGAAAGAACTAGGAACAGTGGGGAGATGTTTCAAGGAGAGAACTTTAGGCTGTATGCAGGGAGAATTTCCCAAGAATGACTGTTATCCCAAAGTGTCATGGGATGTTTCAGGAGGGAGGAGTGAAAGGAGATCTGAATGACCACTCATTAGATATCTTGTGCATAGGATTTTGTCTGCCCCATAGAAGGGAATTTTGTTCAGGTGAGGGTTTGACCAGATGGCCTCTGAGGTCTGTTCGAACTCTGAGATCCTGTCAGTGGCATTTTAGGAAGTTTCTTTGTCCAGGAAACCCACCCAGCTTATCCGCATGCCCGATAGCCCGTCTCACTGCCAACCAGAGTTCCCTTGGCAAATTGGCAATACTCAGCCGCCGAGGTTAAGGCTTTGTTTGAAGGACAGATAATTAATCCTGCAAAGTAATCCACGTCACCCGTTTTGGCGGATTTATGGAGATAGCCTCTGTCCCGGGGACTCTGCCTCATCATCTTTCATTTCCCAGGCAAAGCAAGTGACTTGTTATATAACAGGCCCCTCTTCAGATAAGACTTTTCATTTAGGGTAGTTCTCCAGGCTAAGGGAGATTGATATCCCTTGGGCAGGGGCTGTAACCAGCAGCAAAATTGGGGTCAGGGTGGAGGGAACAAAGTCACATGGAGGAAAGAGACCAGGGGTGTGGGCCAGTTGCCTCTGACATTGCCTCTACCCTGACCTAACCCCTTCTTTTTTCTAGTTAACTGGAGAGGGGAATTGGGTTTTTCAAAAAGAATGAATTCTTTTTCTGGGCCTCAGTCTTGCCATCTGTCATGTTCTTTAGCCATACAAGAATGATTATAATTACAGTAAAAACCATAGCTGACATAAAAGGTAGAAGACGTTAGTATATGTCACCTCATTTGAACCTCCTATACTCTTGGGATTCCAAAATGGAAAAATCTGAGGCTCAGATGGGTCACATTTGCCCATGGTCATACAACTAATTAGAGTTAAAGGCAGGATTTGAACTCAGGTCTTTCTGACACCAAATTTAGCACTGTCTCCACCATAACAGGCTAAAACAGGTCCTCTTCCATGGCTGGGCCATTCCCCAGGGGCTGTAGATGAATATAATGGGCCCACAGTGAGTGCCTGGCACACAGTGAGTGATTAATAAATGTTTGATTGACTGACAGAAATCAAGAGAATAATAACATTATTTTTTGTTATTTATTATTTTGTAGCTAGCGTTTATGTAATGATGTGTGCCCAGGCACTGTTCTAAGCATTTTACAAATATTATCTCATTTGGTCCTCCTAATAACCTGGGAGTAAGGTCCTCTTATCATACCTGTTTTACAAATGAGGAAATTAAAGCAAATTAAGGTTAAGTGACTTGCTCAGGGTCACACAACTAAGGCCCGATTGGAGCTGAGGTATCCTTTACTCCAAGTCTGAAGCTCTGGATGCCACATCACTGGGGGGTGGGGGGGAGACACAGAACAAAGAATTGACTAATTTAGAGATCGTGGAAATCTTACCCAGGGATATCTCTAATATAACCAGAGATAGTGCCACCCCCAGTTCTCTGGGTTTTTTTTTTTTTAACCCAGATGACCTTGTCTCAGGTCTAGCTCTCTCGAGAACATACACAGAAGAATGCTGCATGCTTCCAGTATTTGGCCAATCTCTCTCCAATGCCAGCTTAGAGCTGGCTTCTCTCCTCCTTGTTCAAGACAATTTCATTTAAAAGATTTTAAATTTAATTTAATTTTAGAATTTATATTTTATTAATTATATCATGTTAGTTTTATTTTATTTTGTATTTGTTTTAAATTTTTATATTTTTATTTATATGTATATTTTTATAGAATCTTTTTATTCTTCTTTATACCAACAGCCCAAAGGGTAGGGGAACAGGGGTGATGGGAGGTCCAGGCCTCCTTCACCTTTGCATATTCATGTCTTTGTTAAGTTATCTCCCTCAGTTTTCTCATCTGTAAAATAGGTATTATAATAATAGCCCCTATCTCCCAGGGTTATTAAGAGGATCAAATGAGGTCATATTTGTAAAGTGTTTAGAACAGTGCCTGGCACCTAGCACTATGGAAATGTTAGTGTAATAATAATAAATAATAAAGACAACAACAACAATTATTATTCTCCTGTTGTCTATCAATCAAACAACAATGGAGAGAAGAACAGGTCCCTTAGCAGGACTGGCCTAGGATTTTGGACCCCAAGTCCTTCGCCAAACTGGGTGGACATTCAATCCGAGTGGGGAGAGGTGGTCGCTTTCTGCCCCAGGGCTTTGGCATCCAGTACAAGATGTTTGGAGAGGAGGCCTACTGGTAGAGGTCAAATTTCTAGTTGCTAAAAGATAGAAGTCTCACTGTCGGATGGCCGAGACCTTGAACCAGGACCTGAATTTGCCTACTTTTTCATAATCCAGTTTTTAAAAGGGGAGTGGGGGGAGGGCAGCTAGGTGGCCTAGAGATGGAAGATCCTGGGTTCAAATATGGCCCCAGATACTTCCTAGCTGTGTAACCCTTGATAACTCACTTAATCCCCATCGCCTAGCCTTTACCATTCTTCTTCCTTGAAACCAATATATAGTATTGATTCTAAGATAAAAGGGGAAGGAAGGAAGGAAGGAAGGAAGGAAGGAAGGAAGGAAGGAAGGAAGGAAGGAAGGAAGGAAGGAAGGAAGGAAGGAAGGAAGGAAGGAAGGAAGGAAGGAAGGAAGGAAGGAAGGAAGGAAGGAAGGAAGGAAGGAAGGAAGGAAGGAAGGAGGGAGGGAGGGAGGGAGGGAGGGAGGGAGGAAGGGAAGGAAGGAAGGAAGGAAGGAAGGAAGGAAGGAAGAAAGGAAGGAAGGAAGGAAGGAAAGAAGGAAGGAAGGAAGGAAGGAAGGAAGGAAGGAAGGAAGGAAGGAGGGAGGGAGGGAGGGAGGGAGGGAGGGAAGGAAGGAAGGAAGGAAGGAAGGAAGGAAGGAAGGAAGGAAGGAAGGAAGGAGGGAGGGAGGGAGGGAGGGAGGGAAGGAAGGAAGGAAGGAAGGAAGGAAGGAAGGAAGGAAAGAAGGAAGGAAGGAAGGAAGGAAGGAAGGAAGGAAGGAAGGAAGGAAGGAAGGAAGGAAGGAAGGAAGGAAGGAAGGGAGGAAGGAAGGAAGGAAGGAAGGAAGGGAGGGAGGGAGGGAGGGAGGGAGGGAGGGAGGGAGAGATCTAGGCAGCTGAAAGCCATAGATAATTTGGTCTGTGCCCCAGGCAGGCAGCACAATGTACCTGCTGAGTCAGGGCAGCCAGTACGAGGGAACCACTAGACTTTAGAGGAGCTGAGTAGAAAGCTGGGCTTGGGCCTGGGCAGAGGATGGGGGCAAGAGTGGCAGGAGGTGGAGAAGGTTTGAATTTCCTGGTGGACCTCAAGCAGCATGCCCCCGAAGGCTGATTGGTAGATAGGAAGTTGGGAGGTGGCTGGTACCCCCAGCTGCTTCCTACAGTGCTGTCAAATTAAGAAATTAAGGAATTTGTTCTCAGCCCATTTCCAGGGCTGGCAGGAAGGATATCCCCTGCATCCTGGCGAAATCATCACCCCTTGCCCAGACCAATAGGCCTGCATCCCAGTAATTAAATAGCAGGTTTGTGTTACATTATATTCTGTAATGAGGGCATCAACATTTTATCCATCATAAGAGGAATGCCATTGTCTCCTAAGCCTTGAAGGGCATTTCGCCAGAGGATTAAAGGGCACTGGGCTCCCAGAACACACATCTCACAGAGGGGATGCTTCTCCAGGAAGAAAGTGGTTTGAAAAGGAAATTTTTCTCATGTATCAGCCCAGCTGTCATTCTCGTTCCTTTCCACCTTAAGGCGTCTTTGACAGCCTCCCCTTCATGTGGGGACCCATTCTTATTCCACCCCATCCATCTCACCAGAAGGAGATGTGTCCTCCTCATCCTCTCCTCTCCAGATGCCTGGGGCCCAAGTTCACTTCTTGGCTGAACCTGAGCTTCTCCAACACCCCTGCTAAAACCCTTACCCACCTATACCCTGGCGTGACGTGAGACCCTCAGAAGACCCCACTGCCCCCAAAAGGAGAGAGGATGTTAGAACCAGAGATGCTAGCTTGAGGAGGGAACCCATGGAATGGGCGCTAGCCCAGATTTGCATCCTGAATCAAACATCGAAGTTCCTGGGATTTGCCAAGCCCTTTGCTAGGAACTGGAGATACAGAAACAAAAAGCAAACAGCCCTGCCCTCAGGGAGCTGGCATTCTAGATTAAGGACTGTTCCATTTGCTGCCTTGTATGTCCTGCCTGACTTCAGTTTACTGTAAAAAGAGAGGACTGAATGGGATGACCCTGAGAAGCTTTCCAGCTTCAATCTGCCCCTACGATCCCCGAGAGAAGGATGGTCTACATGAGCCCTGCCAAAGATTCCAGAGACTACGTGGGATGCTTTCCCCAGACTGACTAGCCAGCCTCTCCTAATTAAAGCTCTATGTCATGATGAGACCAAGAGAAGAAGGGAAAGCTGGGAGGAGGGCCGGGAACAGCTGCTATGTTGTCCTGTGTGACACACTCCATCCAATGTCCCAATCCATCCCGATTAAGCCCAGGAGAGGAGTCAGACGGGGTGCCAACTCTTGCCAAAGGTTCTCGAGGGTCCAGAATAAGCCCAGGGCTCTGTTTCTGCAGATATGCTCCCTTAGATCCTTGGGTGTTTTATGCTAAAAACCTAGAGTCAGCCACCTTCCCTAGAATTTGATTTTACATTTGGGAATCGGCAGGGGAGGAGAGGTAGAAGGGAGAAAAACCTGAGTCACACAGTCAAACCCAATAATCAGTGTTGTCAGGCAAATGATGCAGGGGGAGAAAAGGGGTCAGAAGATCTGGGTTTTCAGCTTTTCTACTTGTATCACCCTGGATAAGTCACTTTTATTCTGTGAACCTCAGTTTGTCATCTGTCTAGTGGGATTGCTCACATACTATTCACCTCAAAGGCTTGGGGGGAGAAAGTGCTTTGTTAACTATCAAACACTCTATTAACCAATATTATCAATAAGCAGCCTACCCAGGAAGCAGCACGTGGAGAGAGAGCTGGCTGCAAAGCTTTAAAGACCCGAGTTCAAGTCTGGTTGAGTGACCCTAGGCAAATCACTTGATCTCCCTCTTCTCTGGGGAGTGCTCTTAAATTTTAAATGTTAGACAAAGTGTCAGGCTACATTGGGAGAGGGGTTTGTCATGGGCACGAAGTCCCAAGACCAATAGGGTGAGGCTAACTGTCTACCCAAGATGAGTCAGTCCAGGCTGGAAAGAGAACAGATCAAAGCTACATAGCCAGTCAGGAGTAGCCATCATACTTCCAGTCTGGGAAACCTAGCCTAGAGAAAGAATAATTTTCAAATCTCAGATACTTCCTTGCTGTGTGACCCTGGGCAGGTCATTGAACCCCCTTTGCCTAGCCCTTACCACTCCTCTGCTTTGGAACCAATAATTGATTCTAAGGCGGAAGGCAAGAATTATTTTAAAATAAAACTAATAACTTATCATTATTGTTATTATTTATCATATAGTATTATTATAGTTAAAGACTAATCATTTAATAAGTGCGAGCTGTTATGCTTATATTTGGTTGGATACTGGAAGCTGCCACCCCAACAGTCCTGAGGTACAGAGCCAATAGGGAGAGCCCCAGCTGGGCACTTCTTGGTCTGCAGGGTGACTTGGGGCATCAGTCCCCTCCTTGCCCGGACCATTCTTGAGCAGGGGGTGTTTTGGGGGCAGCACAGTCAAGGTGAAGAACAGTGTCATGGTTTAGGCACTGACGGGCTTTTCCGATGATGATAACTGTGTCTGTAGCTGACTCCCTGAACCTCGTCCGACCACATCTATTTCTGCGCTGAGGAGTCCTGATAGAGCAGGATTTGATTCATAAATTATCCAGCACAAGGTGGGTGTGATGGGCTCCCCTTCCACAGTTTGTGAAAGTCATCCACTCCACTACTCCAGGTCAGGATGGAGGCGGGAGAGGCTGGCACTGGCCACTCAGGAGATTGGCACCAGAGAAGGGAAAGAACAGTCGGCGTCAGCACTTCCAGAAAACTAAAGGCTAAGCAGGCAGGAGGAGGGGAAGTAGGTGTCCCCTTGGTGGAGAAATTCTGTCCCAAGGAAGTAGAGTATTGGGAACTGAGGCGAGTTTGAGGAGGCACTTCTAAAGCTCAGCCCGTCCCCATTGCCTTTGTCTCCCCAGAAGACCCTTGGGCTGGAAGGAGAGGAAGCAGTTCCCCCATCTCTAAGGAGCAAGCACTCACACCAAGGCTCCGACAAACTGTCCCAAGCTCACCTCTGCCAGAATGTCTTCTCTAATGAACCCCTCCTGCCCTGGACCCCCAGAGTACTCAAAATTGGACTCAAAGTTAGGGGAAAGGAGGCTCTAAAAGGCTGCTTGGTCCACACCGTGCCCTCTAGCCCTCCATGCTCATTGCTAGGAGTTTCCAGGTGTCTTTATCAGAGCATGGTGGTAGAGCACAATGACCATTATTACACTTGATTCAAAAGACCCTGGTTTGAATCGTGATGCCAGGACTTTCTACCTGGATCATCTAGGATGAATTGTGCAAACTTGATGGGTCTCAATTTCCTCATCTGTAAAATCCAATTTTGGATCCCATTTCTGCCTTGGACAAATCATGCACACTCTCTGGGTCTCAGTTTCTTCATCTATAAATACAAGGACATTTGGGACTAAAGTAATTTCATTTTTTAAATCCTTACCTTCTGCCATAGAATCAATACTATGTTTTGGTTCCAATGCAGAAGAATGGTAAGAGCTAGGCAATAGGGGTTAAGTGACTTGCCCAGGGTCACACAGCTAGGAAGTATCTGAGGTCAGATTTGAACCTAGGGACTAAGGTAATTTCTAACTCTTCATCTAGTCTTGAAATTCTGAGAAAGGTGGGACTGCCTATAGAGGCTAGTGGTACACTGGCTAGAGCACTGGACCTGGAGTCAGGGAGATCTGAGTTCCAATTCAGTACTTACTAAAGATACCCTGGACAAATCACTTTGTCTCTGCCTCAGTTTCCTAACCAGTAAAATGGAGGTCATAGTAGCAACTGACTGACAGGTGGATCAAATAGGATAGTACATGTAAAGTACTTAGCACAATGCCCAGCATTCAGTAGATGCTTGTTCCTTTCCCCTCCCCATCTTTAGTTTTCTGATGAGGAAACTGAGACTAGAGGGTTTAAATGACTTATCCAAGGTAACACATGTAGTAAGTAAACAGAGCTGATATTCAAACTCAGATTCTGTGATTCCAGATTGAAATTTAAATGCTTTATAAATAAGTAAAGTGCTATAGAGATCATGATAATATTAATGGTGGTATTTGGTCATTTCAGTCAAGTCTGGCTCTTCATGACCCTGTTTGGAGTTTACTTGGCAAAGACACCAGAGTGGTTTTCCATTTCCTTCATTTTACAGATGAGGAAACTGGGACCAGTAGAGCTAAGGAATTTGTCAAGCTAGTAAGCTCTCTGAAATCAGATTTGAACTCTAGTCTTCCTGACTCCAGACCTGGCACTCTACCCACTGCACTACCCAACTGCTCAGATAATAATAGCAATCATTTATGTGCCACTTTAAGATTTACAAAGTGTTATCCAAAAATCTCCTGTGATCCTCAGCCCTGGAAGATAGAGACAGACAGAGGTGAAGTGACTTGCCCAGAATCACATAGCTAGCAAGTGTCTGAGACTAGACTTGAACTCAGGTCTTCTTGATTCCAAGAGGGTCCAAAACTCTATCCACTGTACTACTAACACACTGAAATAGAAATTATATTATATAGTTATAATATATAAAAATAATATAATGACCATCATAGTTACAATATATATATTAATATAGCATAAGTGGATAGTTAGAAAGGAAGAAAGAAAAAGAGAGAAAAAGGGAGGGAGGGGAAGGAAAGGAGGGAGAGAGAGGAAGGAAGGAAGGAAGGAAGGAAGGAAGGAAGGAAGGAAGGAAGGAAGGAAGGAAGGAAGGAAGGAAGGAAGGAAGGAAGGAAGGAAGAGAAAGAAAGAAAGAAAGAAAGAAAGAAAGAAAGAAAGAAAGAAAGAAAGAAAGAAAGAAAGAAAAAGAAAGAAAGAAGAAAGAAGAGGGAAGGTGTTTGGAAATGACCAAATAAAATAATGTTAAAAAAAGAAAAGAGGGAAGGAAGGAAAATAAAGAAAGGAAGAGAAAAAGAAAGAGGAAGGAAAGAGAGGAGAGAGGGAAGGAGGAAAGGATGATAAGAGGAAGGAAATAAAGGAAGATAAGAGGAAGGAAGGAAGGAAGGAAGGAAGGAAGGAAGGAAGGAAGGAAGGAAGGAAGGAAGGAAGGAAGGAAGGAAGGAAGGAAGGAAGGAAGGAAGGAAGGAAGGAAGGAAGGAAGGAAGGGATTCTGTCAGCAGAATTGACAATGTGATATAAGGGTCATTTGTGTCCCTGTTACCCCTTCCCCTCATTGGTCTTCTCTGCTCCCATAGACTGCAGCAGTGTAGAACACTTGTCAAGTTGTAGACAGCTGGAATGACAGATGCCTCCCTCCCTCCACCCCTCACCCCAACTCCTCTCCTTGAGTACCTGATCATCGTCCTCTTTGTTTTCTTAAATGTCTACCCTCTCCCCCCACCCCTTCTACTTCTCCCCCGAAAGACAAGGCCTTTTAGATCATCAAAAATAAAATGATGCTTATGAGAGGTCTGAGATGACTTTATCGGGGCGCGTAAATCACCCTGATCACACAGCTTCTCCAGAGTGCCAAGATTCTGGTGAATTATGGTAGGCACAGGGCCGAGCAGTTGGAGGGGGTGTGCTGTACGTTGGAGAATTTGAACTTGGTAGCAACTCCCCGTGCTCAGAGCTGAAAGAGTGAGCCCCAGCCTTAGCCATTCTTCAATAAAACCCCAGTCGGTCTCCCAAACCCCGGGTCGTGGAAGGAATTGGGCCAGAACTAAAAGAAACCAGACTCCGACCATCTAGCAGCGCCATGAAAAGGCAAACAGAGCCCTTAGCTTTGGGACGACCCTGTCTCCGGCATCTCTCCACTCCTTAGAAGGGGGCTTACTCTGCCCTCGCCCTCCAACCAACCATCCCCTGGGGGAAATGCTGAAGCAGGGAGGAAGGAGATTGGACTGTGTCAAAGTAAAGGCAGTTGTTTCAGCAGCAGAGCGGGTCCACATGCTTCCGACAGTGGAGGGGATGGCAATTCTTCCTTCTTTATGATGCTAGTATTCATCTCCCTACCCAAGGCCAGAAAGGAGGGGGTCAGCTCATTAGGCTAATCCATATGACATTTCACTGTTACACTAATAGGCAATGCCCTTGCTTGGCTTCTGTGCCCACTACTCCCTCCTCCCTGTCTGCCAGCTCTCCTGGATTATAGAAACTTCTCTTCCCTGATTCAACTGAGACACTGGGTGGGGGTGGGGGAGTCCTTGAAATCTAATAGATTTTCCAAAATCTAATAGAAAAAGGAAAATCTAAGGGAAAGAGAATAAGTATTTATTAAGCACCTGTTAGATGCCAGGTACTGTGTTTATCTCATTTGTTCCTCACAACAACCCTGCAAAATAGATGCTATTATTATCCACATTTTACAGGTGAGGAAACTGAGGCAGACAGAGGTTAAGTGACTTAGCCAGGATAACAGAGAAATGAAGCCAGAGCCTGTCCACTGTGCCACCTAGTAACCTCTTATTCCCCTTGTGGGGTGGGAATTCCAGAGGCATTGGGAGTTTCATGCTGTTCATTTGTTAAAGATCATAAATTTAAAGCTTGAAAGATCCTTTTTGTTGTAGTTTAGTAGCTTTAGTCTTGTCTGACTCTGTGACCCCATTTGGGGTTTTCCTACCAAAGATACTGGAGTGGTTTGCTGTTTCCTTCTTCATCTTATTTTATAGATGAGAAACTGAGGCAAACAGAGTAAAGTGACTTGCCTAGGGTCACACAGCTAGTAAGTATCTGAGGTCAGATTTTATTTAACCTTCCTGACTCTGAAAGAACCTTAGAGGTCATCAAGTCCATTTTATAGATTAGGAAAATGACTTCCCAGAATCACCTAGAAAGTGAAGGGCAGAACTGGGATTTCAACCTTCTCTCCACTCTATAGTCTATGTATTCCCAGTACTTGGCATAGTACCTTGCACACTAGCAAGAGCTCATGCCTATAAAATGGCTTTCCCACAACAACCATATAAGGGAAGTAGGGCCAGGACATATTTTTATCCCCATTTTACAGATGAGAAAGCTGAGGCTGAGAAAATTAAGTGATTATCCTTCATGGTTACCCAACTAGAAAATGCCAGCAAGTGAATTTGAACTCAGAACTCCTGACTTAAATCATACATTCCTTTTCTATACCAGTCTCTCAGAAAATAACATAAAACAAATTGACACATAACAATTTAAGGTGGTCATTTATATGAATAATCTTTCCTTTAATTCCTTCTACCTTGGAATCTCTGGATTTATGAGCAGAAGGTCTAGATTCGAGTTCTGATTCAGCTAATCACTATGTCTTTGACCTTGGGCAACCTACTTAACTGCTCTAAGGGAAATATCTTCCTCTCTAAAATGAGAGAGGTGATTAGATGACTTTGGAGTTCCCCTCTGAAGGCTCCAAGTCTTTGATCCTAGGCTCTCAAGTTCTTCCTTAGAAATTCGGAGACCACTGCCCATGCCATTTCCTCCATCTTTCCTCTCTAATGAGCTCAACTGTAGGGTTCAAGACCAATTTCAAGTCTCCCCTTCTCCATTAAGTCTCCCATGATCCACCCCTAACCTACAATGATTGTTTCCTCTTTTGGGAACAAATGAATGATAATGAAAAAATTTGTGTGTAAGTTTGTGTGTGTGTGTACATATTATTGTTGTTATTATGTGGGTACAGCTGCTGCTTACACTCTTGGCACTTACTGCCTTATATTTATCTTTCCCTGATGTGAGGCTTGTCTCTTTGGCTACATTATAAGTCCCTTTGGCACCCAGTTTAAACAAGAATCCCTTGTGCCTAACACCGTGATCTGCATGCAATAGACTTTCAGTGGTGGTGGTGGTGGTAGTGGTCGTCCTTTGTTTTCGAAGAGGACCGATGACGTCACAGGGTGATATCTTGACTTAAATCCAATTCCTGCACAAGTCAAGTTCATGCTTGTGGGTGACGGTGGTGCTGGTGACCTGGAGAAAGAGTCATTAATTAAGGTGACATGGTCAAGTACCAATGAATTCATTTCAGTTCAGAAGGCAAGGCTCCCAGACCCATGTTGTATAACATCTCCGCCATATGCAATGGTGATTCTTGGTCAAACCACATTCCATCACTGTAGTTGGGGGATAAGAATCCCAGCAGCCCTGTAGGCTCACCCTGTGCTGCTACTACTCATCATTGTGTCTATGAGGGCCTCCTCTGACCCCAAGTCATCAATAACTTAAGAGCTTTTTGATATACTTGGCCACTTGGTCTAACGTCCTGTTAATGGGGGCCAGTTATTAGCAAATGCATTAATCAGGTCCTAGGAGTAATTCTGTTGGGAAAGGTAGTCATTTGTTAGCTTCAATCCAGTCCTGTGCTCCAAAGGAATGATGCAAATGCTGAGGGAGGCTGAATTCAGCCTAAGAAATGTAAGACTATGCCATTCCCTCATATTCATAGAATGCAAACTGTTTTATCTAGGGAGGAGGGAGGAGACAAGAACTTTAATTAGCTGAAGAATTCCCTTTGTTTAAATGAGCAATAATTATAATTGTCAAATGAGCTCTATTAGAATTGTCCCTTCCTTCATCAGTGATTGCATTATTCTCTTTTCAGACATTGTTTTTGCTTTTTACTTTTGCTTTTTGGAACCTGGGTCTATCCATCCAGCCTAGCCTATAAGTGTAGAAGCTGGGGACAGCTAGGTAGTTCAGTGGATTGAGAGCCAGGTTTGGAGATGGGAGGCCCTGGATTTAAAACTGGCCTCAGGTACTTTCTAGCTGTGTGATCCTGGGCAAATCACCTAACCTCTCATTGCCTAGTCCAGCACTCTTCTGCCTTGGAACTGATATACAATATTGATTCTAAGATGGAAGGTAAGAGAAGGGAGGAAGGAAGGAAAATATAGTGAGAGAAAGAGAGAGAGAGAGAGAGAAAGAAAGAGAGAGAGAGAGAGAGAAAGAAAGAAAGAAAGAAAGAAAGAAAGAAAGAAAGAAAGAAAGAAAGAAAGAAAGAAAGAAAGAAAGAAAGAAAGAAAGAAAGAAAGAAAGAAAGAAAGAAAGAGAGAAAGAGAGAAAGGAAGAGAGAAAGGAAGGGGAAAAGGGAGAGAGAGAGAGAGAGAGAGAGAGAGAGAGAGAGAGAGAGAGAGAGAGAGAGAGAGAGAGAGAGAGAGAGAGAGAATGAATGCAAGAGCCACTCACAGGGACAGCTGTACCACTGATCAGCCTGGGAGCTCCATTTCCTCCCTGGATGGATTTGCTCACCTCTTGGGGCTAGATTTAATGAGAGCAGCCAACTGGCTGTAGCCCTATTGTATCTCAGAATTTCCAAACTCAGTGAGCCCACTAGCCTCAACTTACCCAGACTGTTTTCAGGCTTTGGGTTCATTTTATTTCCCATGATACTTTTTCTTTTGAAGCGGGAGGGGGCATTAGTCTAGGAAATACCTGGTATACAAATTCTCTCCAATAATGCAGACCAGCAACTTGGATGGGACTTGCAGACTTCAAGAGTTGTCTAGGACAGAGGTGTCAAACCCGTATCCTGTCCAACAAACTGGAGTGCAGCTTGAACCAGATTAAAACATAATTGATGGGGCATCCGAGGTGGCTCAGGGTATAAAGAGCTGGTCCTAGAGATGGGAGATATGGGGTTCAAATCTGGCTTGTCACTTAACCCCCACTGCCTAGCCCTTCTGCCTTGGAACTAAGACACAGTATTGATTTTAAGATGGAAGATCAAGGTTTAAAAAATGTCATTGGGAAATATTCAACAAAATAAAATTTTAAAATACAACAAAATATAAATAATATTACATTTTTTAACTGTCAGTATGAAACAGCCAGCAGGGAGCCCTCTGTAGGAATCAGTGGCCCCTATTTCTATTTTGAGTTGGATACCAGCTCTAGGGGACTAGAAGGTTAAATGACTCACCCTCGGTCATCCTGCTACTAAATGGGAGAAGTAGGACTTTTCAAGCCGAGACCTACCCTTTGTTGCTCTGTTCACTATAGAATATAATCTCTGAGCCACTAATATTCATAGAAGTTTAATTGTTCAGTTGTTTGTCATGATCCCATTTGGGGTTTTCTTGGCAAAGATACTGGAGTGGCTTGATATTTCCTTCTCCGGCTCATTTTACAGATGAGGAAAGTGAGGCAGGCAGGGTTACATGATTTACCCAGAGTCACATGTGATCTAAGGCTAGATTTGAACTCAGGACTTCCCAACTCTAAGCCTGGTGCTCTATCCATTGAGTCACCTAGTATCATTTTATATATGTTATATATATTTATTTATATTTATAAATTTTATTTGCTATATAATTATATAATTTTATATGCCATGCAATCATATAAATTTATGTTATAGATTTAGAAATTTATGCATACATTAATATAAATAAAATATGTTTAATATAAATAAAATTAATAAATGGATCATATAAATTTAAAATAAATATACTATAAATACAAGTTATTATGTATATATTTTTTTCAATCCTTTAATACTTATATTCAGAATCAAATCTAAGGCAGAAGAGTGGTAAGGGCTAGGCTACAGGGATTAAGGGACTTGTCCAAGGTCACACAGCTAAGTCATGTCTGAGGCCAAATTTAAAACCAGGATCCCCTACCTCTAAGATCTGGTGCTCTATCCATTGTGCTACCTAGCTTCCCCTAGTCTATAGGGTTTTAAGGCTTACAAAATATTTTCTATACATTTTTATTATGTCCCTCACTATGAGGCAAGCAGTGAAATTACTTCCATTCTACATTTTGAAGAAAATAAAAGTCAGGAAAAGCAACTTGCCCCGAAATGGACCTACTAAGGGCTAGAGCTGGGATTTGAACCTGGTGCTTGATTCGAGAATGTCCAGTTACTTCTGTCCTGAGCTTACGACATTTTTACAGTCTCCTGCCATCAGTCCTCTCGAATGGGCTTTCTGTTTGCTTTGGAGGGACTCAGGAGCTGGAAGTGCCTTTTCATCCAGCCCAGAGAGCTCATGGGAGAAAGGTTGGTGAAATTCTCAGCCTCCATCTCCAGCCCCAAATGAAAGAGCAGCTGTAACCTACACCTCCGTTTGCCATATGTTTCTCAGAAGCTATTGACTCCAGCACAGGCTGTGCACAGCCCCTGTAGCTGGTCCTTTTGTCAGTGGGCAGCTAAATAACAATCTTTAATTTATAAGGCATCTTGCATTGAGCCATATCTCAAACAGGCTTCCAGATTTAATTATACATTGACGGAATTATATGGCAAGCTAAATTATAGAGCCGTGCTGGATGGTGTTGGGTCTGCCGTTGAGCCAGGTTAAAATGCCTGGAAGGACTGGAAGGTGGCATTTCTTTGGAGGGTTTTTTGTTGGCTGCTCAAAAATAACTGTTTAATGGGATTGAGTTTGGCAGAGAAGAATCCAGGGCCCTTTGGAGAGAGCCCTTAAGCCTTTCAAGCCCAGAGATGTCAGGTACCAAGAGCTTCAAGGCTGAAAATAGCCACAGAGACTCACAGGATGGCAGAGTTAGAATTTCCCCCTACAACAGCCATGACAGGCGATTGTCCAGTCTTTGCCTGAAGGCTTTCAGGATGGAGGAATCCATTCTTTTTCCAAGGTAGCCCATTCCACTTTCTCCGATTCATAATTGTGTCGTAGCTACTCCTTAGGTCAAACTGAAATGGGTCATTTCTGCAACCTCACTCATTGCTACTAGTTCAGTCCTCTGGAACCAATCAATAAGCATCTACTATGGGTCAGTCACTGTGGTAGGTGCTGGGGTTATAAAGACAAAAAATAAAGCAAGTTCGACCTTCAAAGAACTCATAATTCTACTGGAGGAGAATAACGGGCTCATATATAAGTCAATACAAAAAAAAAAGCTACAAAATAAATTTCAGAGATACCCTAATAACTGGGGTAGGGGTTAGGAATCAGGGACGGTCTCAGCTAGAAGATAGTGCTTAAGTGAGGCATTATAGGAGTTAGGGTTTTTGAGAGGTAGCAGTGAGGAGGGAGAATATACCAGCCCTGGTGGACAGTCTATACAAAGACTTTATTGTTTCACTCATGTCCGTGTCTTCATGACTCCATTTGGGGTTTTCTTGGCAAAGATACTGGAGTGGTTTGCAATTTCCTTCTCTAGATCACTTTACAGATGAGGAAACTGAGGCAAACAGGTTTAAGTGACTTGCCCAAGGTCACACATCTAGTATCTGTCGTGGTCTACTATTTCCTTCTCCAGCTCACTTTACAGATGATGAAACGGAGACAAAAAGGATTAAATGATTTGTCCAGAGTCACATAACTAGTATCTGATACCAGATTTGAACTCAGAGCTTTCTGACTCCAGGCACACTTCTCTACTATACCACCTAGATGCCCCCCAGCTAATGTCACAGAGGTAGGAAAAAACGGTATATTCTGCATAAGGAACATTCAGCTGGCCAGAGCCAAACAGAACAAGAACCTCTCCCAAGTGGTATCTCAGCCCTTTACATATTTGCAAACCCATATATCTCTGCTCCCAAGACTTCTCAAGGATAACAATACCCGGATCCTTTCATTGATCCTTGCATCCCATCTTCCAAGTCTTTCTCCATCCTGGTGATCCTCTTCTGGAAAGGAATAGATTGTCTTTTTGCTGTAAATTACAAATGACTGGTTCTTCTCCATCTTACCATTATACCATAGGGTTTGGAGCTAGAAAAGACTTTGGGGATTCCTCCCTGGACTCCCTCCCTGACTCTCTAGACTTCCACCTTCACCATGATCAAGCAGCCTTCTCACCCTGAAAGATCCTCCCATCCCTGTGCCCTTTATTCTCATTGGTCAATTTTTCCAAAACTTCCATTTTCAATCAAGTTCCCAGGCCAGGGGAGCCATGTCTGTGTCTTTATTCCTCTCTGGACTCTGCTCGGACTCACTGGGCTTCTTGTTCCACCATGTCCCTATGGAGGTATCTGTCCCCACCTCTCCTCCCCACTCCCTACTTTTCAATGTTGACTTCCCCCATTAGAACATAAGCTCCTTGAGGACAGGCGCCATTTTTCTTTTTGCTTCTGTTTGTAATCCCTTTGCCCACTCCGTAGCTGGCACATACACAGGTGGGTTGTGTGGAGGGTTCAGAGACAGTGATGCTGATGACTTTGGGCAACTCTACCTCACCTATATCCAATTCACCCACAAGTCAAGATAGCGCCCCATGATGTCTGAAAAGAAGGACAAAGAATGAGTGAGCCTGGAATATTGGGAGGACTAAGTAAATGCTTGGTGACTTGTTGGCTGGAGATCATCTCATCTAATTCCCTCACTGTACAGAACAGGACACTGGGGTCAAGAGAAGGGAAAAGATTTCTCCGAGGTCATGCATGAACTGAATGATAGAGCTGGACCTCCAGCCCAGATCTGACTCCCTGGTGCTATCATCTTCTCGCTAGGCTAGAATTAGCCTCCATCTTGTCTCTTGTATACATAGACCGCTTCTAGATGACTTGGGGAGGACTTTTCTGAGGTCAGACTTTTATGATGCACACTACAGACCCCAAAGGCCTTTGGGATAGATGTTTGCTGTCTACTCACAAGGAGAATTCAGCTTACCCTCCCACCACCTGCCAGTATTAACCAGGCTTGAGGCAGAATTCAAACTGTGACAACAGCTGTGGTCTAGTAGAAAGGCAATAGCAATAATAATAAGCCAGATAGGTGGTACAGTGTAGAGAGCACTGAACTTGGAGTCAGGAAGACTCATCTTCCTGAGTTCCAATCTGGCCCCAGGCACTTACTAGCTGCATGACCCTGAACAAGTCACTTAACTCCATTTGCCTCAGTTTCCCCACCTGGAAAATGGGCTGGAGAAGGAAATGGCAAACTGCTCCAGTATCTTTGCCCAGAAAACCCCAAATGGGGCCCCAAAGAGTCAGACACAACTGAAACAACTGAACCACAACAACGACCACACTAAAATTGATCTAGTACCTAAGGTTTATCTGTGTTACCTCACCTGATGCCCCATGACTCGTCTTTCTCTCTGCTCTGAGGAGCAGAGGTGGGCTCCCCTAGAGATCATGTGAGAAGACTGGTCGGTCATTCCTGACCAAGGAGGTGGACTATGTAATGCAGAGGGAATATCTAGGGTAGTCACAGAATGAAAGGAAAGGTGAACACAGTCCTGAAGGGGATGGAGTCCAAATATCTTCACCAGCCTTGATACCCAAGGCTGTTCCCACTGTTCGCAGCATGTTCCCACTAAGTAAGGCATTGAGAGGGTGAGCTCCTGGGAACTGGGGAACCAGCAGGCTGTCTAAGGAGGAGTGAACCAGAAAGGTGAGCAGGTCAAAGATCCTGTGCAGATCAGAGTGGGACCAGGTCTGTCTTGGGTAAGTGGAAAGAGAACTGGGTTCTAACCCAGGTCCTACCATTAACAAGCCAAGTGATTGGGCCTTGAGCTTCCTCATCTGTAAAATGAAGGTGTTGGTCTAGGACTACGAGGAGGTGACATCAAACATTTCTGGAGGGGACACAGACAGGTCCAGACAGAAAGGGAGCCCATGAGAGATCGCCCACTAAGTTGGAGAAATGTTGGCTCTGCCTGCCATTCAGGGCTTGACGCGTTCAAGTCTGAGGGTCATTCTGGGCTGAATCCAGAGAGGACCATGAGGGTCTTCCTACAACTTGTCCTCTAGGCACCCCAGGTCCAGACTCCTGACCCGAAAGGACCCAGGGAGAGAATTCTAAAATAGCAGCAGAAGGAGAATATACCCTTAATGGGCTCTTCATTTGGGCATCGCCACAATAATAACACTCTGGAGATGTGCTGGGATTAAGTGGCTCTTGAAATAAATATAGCCAATGTAAGTGGAAATGCAAAGCGTCAAACCCACTCATGGTCCTGGAGGCAGCCTCTATCCATGAGACTCAAGAAGAACCAGCTCACCTCAGGCCAAGGGAGTTTGGGGAAACTGGGTAACTCCAACTGGATGGGAGCAGCAGAGACGATCTCATCTATCCCCCTATCTCCTTCCTGATTAAGTTCTGGGTATAATCCCTGGAGGAGTTGGTATTTAAGAAAGCCTGGACCCTCACAAGTCAATTAAGGATCAGTGAAGCCACAAGCACCTGGAGAGCTGCTTACTACAAGTGTGACCTTTGGTGTCTCATGCTCTGTGCCTCAGTTTCCCCTTTTGTAAAGTGAAGGTGTTGAATCAGATATCTCTAAGGCTTTTTCCTTCTCAAAATCCTGTGATCCCTGCTCCTAGGGAGGCTGAGCTGCAGGGGGCTGAACTGCCAGCATGTTCCCACTAAGTGAGGTACTGATAGGGTGAGCCCCTGGGAACTGGGGGACCAGCAGGCTTTCTAAGGAGGAGTAAACCAGGAAGCTGAGCAGGTCAAAGATTCTGTGCAGATCAGAGTGTGACCAGGTCTGTCTTGGGTAAGATAGGGAAACATGGTCTTTCTTTTTTTTAAAGACAACTACGATTCAGCTTTTTAAAACTATATAAATTATTATTCCCCACGGCCTCAGGCACAGAATTGGGCACACAGTAAACATTACATGCCTTCTGAATGATAATTCCAAAAAGTTGCAGAGAAGGAAAAATAGAGAGAAATAGGGAACAAGAATAGATAACCGAAATCTTTCAGTCTAATAGTTAGCTCCTTTAAGGAGGGATGTTTGGCGACCCCTCTCCTACTCCAACCCGAATCCTGCCCAAATGAACCAAGCTCCCAGGGCCTGAAGAGTCAAGGAGAGACCAAGATCGAGGGAGCCCTTGAACTTGGCTCTTCTCCAAAGCAGAGGGAAGGGAGGGCAGAGGAGGGAGAGGAATTGCTGTTAGCCCAGTAGAGCAGACAAACCAATTGAAAGCCATCAGCCCGTGTTGCCACACGCACTGTCAACCACTCACTAAACTGCTTTTAAACCAAGCCAGACCTCTTCCCTGGGTCAAGAAGCTGACAGGGAGATAACAAGAGAACAAGGAATGGAGATGAGATTTTCATAGAGATGGAGCAGGATGGATTGTGGAGAGGACAAGGTTGGGGGAGACCAGTGACAGGCCAAGTACATCCCTGAAAGAGGAAGGAGTGAAAGAGTCATGGTGAGAGTCTCAGGAAAGCTCTCCCTCCCATTCCCCTCTGCCCTCCCCCGGGCTCCCAGCCTGTCTGAGGAAGAGGTAACCCTTTTGTTTTCCATCTCTTCCCTAGCATTCATCCCTGCTTAACTCCTAAGAAAGCGTGCCCCCTTACTTAGGCACATAGGCTTGGAGCTAGAAGAGACCTCATAGCCAAGTCAACCCTCATTTTCAGATTTAAATGACAAAGAAATCAACAAACTGAGGACCAAAGACTAAGGAACTTGTCAATGTTCACAAGCTAAGAAGTAGCAAAGATGGGACTCCAGCCCAGGTCCTTATCCCAAATTCAGTATTTTACTTAGAGGAACCAACTGCCCCATGATTCCTTTCCTCCCCAGCATAGTATATATGTCTGTCTGTCTGTCTCTCCCCTCTCCTCTCTCTCCCTCTCCTCTTCTTCCCCTCTTCCCTCTCCCTCTCTCTCTCTCTCTCTCTCTCTCTCTATATATATATATATATATATATCTTTCTCTCTCTCCCTCCCTCTCTCTCTCTTTCTCTGTCTCTTTCTCTCTCCCTCTCCTTCTCTCTCTCTCTCTCTTTCTCTCTCTCTCTCTCTCTCTCTCTCTCTCTCTCTCTCTCTCTCTCTCTCTCTCTCTCTCTCTCTCTCTCTCTCCCTCCCTCTCCCTCTCTCTCTGTCTCTTTCTCTCTCCCTCTCCTTCTCCCTCTCTCTCTCTCTCTCTCTCTCTCTCTCTCTCTCTCTCTCTCTCTCTCTCTCTCTCTCTCTCTCTGTCTCTTTCTCTCTCCCTCTCCTTCTCTCTCTCTCTCTCTCTTTCTCTCTCTCTCTCCCTCCCTCTCCCTCTCTCTCTGTCTCTTTCTCTCTCCCTCTCTCTCTCTCTCTCTCTCTCTCTCTCTCTCTCTCTCTCTCTCTCTCTCTCTCTCTCTCTCTCTCTCTCTCTCTCTCTCTCTCTCTCTCTCTCTCTCTCTCTCTCCCTCTCTCTCTCCCTCTCTCAATTGGTTCCTTCCCTTCTGCTTTTAGACATGCATAGGTCTCCCCCATCTTCAAACAAATAAGCCAAATTAATTCAAAACATTTATTATACACCTACTGTGTGCCAAGCACTGGAAACCAACCAAATGGCCAATGAAAACCTTTAAACTTGCTTGGTGCTCCTGCCTTCTAGATTGAACTTTTCTGTCCTTCACTGCATTGGTGGAGGACACCTACTTCCCTATCACCATTCTTCCCCTCATGGTGCTCATCATTACATAGTTATTTACATCATTGACACAAACTGGGTTTTGGTTCCAAGGAAAGAAGAGTGGTAAGAGCTAGGCATTAGCAGCTACATGACTTGCCTAGAATCACACAGCTAGGAAATATCTGAGGTCACATTTGAACCCAGGACTTCCCATCTCTAGGCCTGGCTCTCAATCCACTGAGCCATCTGCCTCCATTTTATAGATAAGGAAACTAGGATTCAAGAGACTCGTTTTCTGTCTTAGAACTGATAATTGACAGGGCTCAGACCGGAGCCCAGCTCTTCTCACTCCTCATTCCAAGTTCTTTGTATTAAACCAAAAAGGTCATCCCTTCCTGCAAGGTAGATTCACCTGCCCCTCTGACTGTTCCTTCTCTGCCTCCGCTTTCCCCTCAGACCACATTATCTGGGCATTAAATGTGGAAACTCTTGGCCCCCATGTAAATGAATCCTGTCTCCTGCTTTCCCCTGTCCCCTCGGTGCAAATGACAGCCAGATCAATGGCTCCAGCCCCAGCTGCATGTGTTTCACCCAAGCTCCAAATCCCTATCTCCTCCTGCCTACAGGACATTTCCCCTTAGACTATCCACCATCACTTCAAACTTCAATAATATTTAGGAATTTATCTAAACCCTTCCAGAGCAGTTTATATTTTCAGCCTATTCTCCCTCAAGCTGTAAAATAAGCCTCATTGGTTTAATCTCCACTGTTTAAAGTAGGATTTTTTATTCATCCAAAACTTATCTCTTTCAAGTTCCAAATGGGGAAGACTTTTCTCTCTAGTATTCTTAGTGAAAGAGGTTATGTTCTTCACACACACACACACACACACACACACACACACACACACACACTTCCTCTGGCCACCCGCATAACCCACTCGTAACACCAATTCCTGGTTTTATAGACTCTACTAGACTTTATGCTTACCTCTGTCTTGCCTATCTCAAGGGACCTAAAGGCTTGGGTCTCCTGGAGTTGGAGGCTGCCCTGAGAAGAGAAAAGCCTCCCCTCCCCAAAACAGAGCACCTGGACCCTCCTCGCCTAGCTGCTTGGGCTTGTGATACCCTAAAATCCTTAGAGCTAGAACTGAATTTTCAAAGGTCACTCCCCATCCTCAGTTCAACAGGGTACCTTCCTTCCCCAGCTAGGAACCACCCCATCGAGGCATCAAAGATCCAAAGGTGAAGCTTCCCTTCTGCTCAGGGATAGAAACCAAGCAGATGAGAAACAGCAGAAGCGAGGGGCACTGCCGTCACTTCTAGCCCCTACCCCATGGGATTTGGGTACAGAATCCTGGAGGCCACGGATTGGGAATATTAGTCATGTTGCTTTCCAAGATAGAAGAAGAAAAAATCAGTGTATAATGCTACAGGGACAGCCTTGAGTGGGGGGCAGGGGGGGGACTGAGGGACATCCAGTCATTGAGGCAGGGGGCTTCCACCTCTTAAGTTTTCCTATTTCCTCAGCCTCTAGACACATGCTTAACCCAGCACATGAGGACATCATCAAACTCTTGGTCTTGACGGCCAAGGATCTGAATGTGATTCATAGATTATAGGACCATAGAAAAAGACTTGTAAGAGAACTTAGAAGTTGGGGAGATGGGTGACAGTTAGGTGGTCCAGTGGATTGAGAGCCAGACCTAGAGACCAAAAATCCTGGGTTCAAATATGGATTCAGACTTCATAGCTGTGTGACCCTGGGCAAGTCACTTAACGCCCATTGCCTAGCCCTTAGTGCTCTTCTGACTTAGAACCAATATATAGTATTAATTCTGAGATGGAAGGTAGAAGTTTTAAAAAAGTGGGGGAGTCCAATCCCTTCATTTTAAACATTAGAAAACCAAGGGCCATAGAAGAGATCATGTAGCTATTAGGTGGCAGATCTGGGACTGAAACCCAGCTTCTCTATAAATCAAACTCTTCAGCAAGGAGGTGCAGAGGATAGAGTACCAGTCCTGGAAATGGAAGATATGAGTTCAGATGTTGCTTTGGACATTTATTAGCATGTGGCCCTAGGCAAGTCACTTTGCTTCTGTCTGCCTCAGTTTCCTTGAGTGTAAAACGGGTTTCATAATAACACCTATGTCCCAGAGTAATTGTAAGGATTAAATGTACATTTTGCACATAATTCTTTGAATGTTTTCTTTCCCCTTGATGAGGACAGGAAAGGTGTTTTGTCTTTCTTTATACCTCTAGCATTTAGCACAGTTCCTGGCAAAAAATGGGTACTTAATAAATGTTTTCTTTTTTCCTGTCATCCTTCCTTTCTCCTTTCCTTCATTTTTTCCTCCCTTCCTCCATCCTTCTCTTCCTTCCTTCTTCTCTCCCTTCCTATTTCTTTTCCTTCCTCCCTTTCTCCTCCTTTCTCTTCTCTCACTCCTTTCCCTCCTTCCCTCCATCTCTTCCTTCCTTCCTCCCTTCCTTCTCTCCTTTCCTCCTTCCTTTAATTCCTCCCTCTCTCCCCCTCTCTCTTCATTCCCTCCCTTCCTTCTTTCTCTTCTTCTCTCACTCCTTTCCCTCCTTCCCTCCATCTCTTCCTTCCTTCCCTCCCTTCCTTCTCTCCTTTCCTCCTTCCTTTAATTCCTCCCTCTCTCCCCCTCTCTCTTCATTCCTTCCCTCCCTTCCTTCTTTCTTTCTTCTCATCCTTCCTTGTTTCCTCTCTCTCTTCCTCTCTCCAATCTTTCCTTCCATCCTCTATTTCCTCCCTCCCATTTTTCTCTCTTTCCTTCTTTCCTTTGATGTATTCCACAGCTGTAACCTACATCCATGTCCTAGAATCTAGGTCTCCTACCTCATGTCTTTTCCTCCCATACCTGTGAATTCATGTCCTTTATCATATCAGGCAAGAGTGCAGGATGGTTTGATGGCAGCTCATCCCACCAATGGAAAAATGACTCCAAATCAGTATCCAATTGAGTTGGTAGCATCATCTTCATATACTCAGGGTGCCATTTTGGATTTGCAGTGGGTTTTCATTTCTCTTGCCATCCTTATCTAATCCTCAGAAAATTAGCCAGCACTTTTTTCAGACACTGTAAGTTAAATTTGGTGCTTCCTGTATCAGACCCAGCACATGTCTGCGCAGGTCAAGAGCATTTGAATGTGTGACCGAAAAAACTGGCCAAATAACCAAATACACAAGCCTAGGCTGATGCTCATTTTCCCCAAGAATGTAAACTCCATGAAAAGGGGACTTTCCTCCTTTTGTCTGTCTCTCCAGGCCTAGCACAGTTCCTGGCACATAGTGGGTAACTAAAAAATGCTTATTGATTATATGATCTACCAATGGAAATTTTACATTATTGCATTCATGTGAAGGGTTAACTGAACTTCAAGGTGGAAAGCTAATTAAGAGACTAAGTACTTCTTACCCCAAGATTGGAAAGGGCCAAGGATATCTATCACTTTTGCTCTTAACAATCCGAGAAGGCTTCCTAGAAGAAGTGGGATTTCAGGGTCTAGATGAGTGATACAAAGGAAATTACTTGGTGGTCCCAGCATAATTCCATCCTCCCTCTCTCTCTTTTACAGGAATAGAAAAGAGGTCAGTGCAGGATAAATCAGTATTGTTACATGGGGAAACTTCATTCCCAGTGAAGAATTCCATCCTCAAGTGAGAGCTTCCATCCCTCAATTCAGTTCTCTTTCCAGTCCAAGAAGGAATCGTGTAAAATCGTGTCACCCCCAAATTACCCCCTGAGTTGAGCCTGCATTCTTTTCTTGCCCTTATCTTGCTTTCTATGGCACAGTGTCCCCTCCCAGAGCCTGTGGGTTGTATCATGCCTTTCATTAGTGGTGATATTGTTTGTGGGTGACTGTGGCTGTGGCTGGATGACAGACGAATTATTCAGGGACCAAAGTGTAAGAAATAGCAGACTGTATGTGAGGGATAGGTGGGAGGGATGTGAGGGGGTGCTGTGTGTGTGTGTGTGGCAGAGTGTCTGGGGGTAGGTGTATGTGTGAGGCCATGGGTGTCAGGAGAGGCATCCCAAGGGGAGTATATGGGTATCTGGGGTGGAGTTGTGCACATGGGACTGCTGGGAAAAATTTGGGGGGTGGGTGGGTATCTGTGAGGGCTCATGTCAGATCAGCCACCTCTTCATCAGTCTCTAAGGAGTGATGAAGCGGGTCTGGACCTGAGCCATGTCAAGGCAAGGTCCCTCATCCAGTTCTGCAAACATTACATAGGACATCAAATCTCCCCTTCCAAGGGAGCTCAGAAGCAAGGGAAGGGGCCTTGTTTGTTCAGCTGGTTTCCTGTTGTGCAATTTTATTAATAAGTCTCAACCCCTCAGGCAGGGAGTCACTCTGGGACCAGCCCCCTAAGACAATTAACAAGCCTCGGCCAATTAATTTGGATCCTCCAGGACTGGAGGCACCTACGAGAGGGAGAAAATATGGCACAAAGTGGTTTGGAAATGGATTGTTTCCTGAAGTCTTGACCAGGAGGCCCTACAGGAACCCTAAGCCCCCCAGTTAGGCAGTTCAGCTGGCTTTCCACCCAGCTGCTCAGGTATATTCCCCTGTCTTAGAAGCTTCCTCCCAGATGCAGAATACCTGCATGAGGTTACCAGCTGTGGGCAGCATTTCTTTTTCACTTCTTT
This sequence comes from Monodelphis domestica, assembly GCF_027887165.1. NCBI lineage: Eukaryota > Metazoa > Chordata > Mammalia > Didelphimorphia > Didelphidae > Monodelphis > Monodelphis domestica. The sequence continues at coordinate 52,577,208 of NC_077227.1, forward strand.
TCTCCTTATTCTCCCCATCCCATTCCTTAGCACCCTGAGCCATGTAAAAGCCCAAGAAAAATTATCGAGCATCTCTCCCCAGCCTGAACAAATCCTGAATGGTATTGTTGATACCTCAGGAATACAGGAGGCAGGTGTAGGGGGAGAGAAGTGAGGGGTGATGGGCTTGCCACCTTGGCACCTTATTGCCTTGGTGGAACTGTGCCCCCTGCCCAGAATACTCTCCCTCCTTGCCTTGGCCTCTGGGCTTCCTTTAAGCCTCAACCCAGATACCAGATTCTGCAAGAAAACGTTCCAGCAGTGCTCCGAGATTCCCTTGGAGATCCCTTGCCATCTAAGTTCAGTCTGTTTTGTACATATGATTATTTTTCATATTGTCTCCCCCATTCGAATGTGAACTCCTTAAGGGCAGGGTCTTTGTTTTTGTCTTTCTTTATATTCCCAGCACTTAGCACAGTACCTAGCACATAGTAGGTGCTTAATAAATATATGCCAGCCTACTGATGGTGTGTACGAAGGTGTCTCTACTTCAGTTATGTCTTGAACTGAAATCTAAATCCATCTGGTAGTCCTAGAAGAGAGCTAGGTGGTTTAGTGAATAAAACACTGAACCTGGAGACCAGAAAACTTAAGTTCAAATCCAGCTTTAGACACTTACTAGCTAGGTGATCCTAGGCAAATCACTTAACTGCCTCAGTTTCTTCATCTGTAAAATGAGCTAGAGAAGGAAATGGCAAATCACTCCAGTATCTTTGCCAAGAAAACCCCAAATGGGGTCACAAAGAGTAGGACACAACTGAAAACAACTCAACAACAGGTCATAGAAGGCTTCCAGACCAGAGCCCCTTGGAGCTATCCCTGCCTTTGCCATCATTGGAGAATAATTTTAAGCATCTGCAATTGCCCCTGGCAGCAGAGCAACAGGGCTTTCTTTGATTCCTCACCCTTGTGACCCTAAACTTTGGGCTCTATCTAAGAAGTAGCCAGTTGGAAGAGGGATCAATGTGTCCTTTCTTGCCTGAAAGAAGGAAACTAGGAGCAATGGTTGACATTTTCAAAGAGGCAGATTTATACTCGATCTAAGAAAAAACTCCCCAATCATTAAAGGTGTTCCCAAGTACACTGGGCTGCCTCGGGGGGACATGAGTTCCTTCCTCTTGATGGAGGTCTTCCAAGCTAAGGCTGGCTGGAGATCATAAAGGAAATTCTTGGGCAAGTACAACTAGGAAGTGTTTGGCCTCTGAGTTTACTTTGGACTGAGAGTCTATGATTCTGTGACTTCTATGAGGAGAGGCAGGAATGAGGATTTTGTGTGATGTCTGCCAAGTGCAACTTGAGAGACTAGAAAGGACGTGTAGGGACATATAGGAAATTAAGTTGGTTTGACAAGATGAGAACCAATCGTAGAGAATATGAAAGCCAAGCAGAATTAGCTCAAATTAAAGCCAGAATTCGAAGCAATAGGGAGCCTATATAGGTTGTAGAACAGGGGAGTCTCTCACAGCATTATTTTCCATAGGAAATAAGTTATTCCCTGGCCAAATGAACAGCAAAGAACACTTGATCTCAAGTTCTCTCTTCCTTTTCTGTAGTCCCAGTCAACCTGAGTTCAATCAATGCCTTTTCACTGACAGCAGTTGGTCTCTATTCCAGGTAACACCAACAGCATCTTTGCCCTGGACTACATCAGTGGAGCACTGACTCTGAATGGTGTGCTGGACCGGGAAAACCCTCTCTATAGCCATGGTTTTATCCTGACTGTAAAGGTAAGAAGATCATTCCCCAGCCCCGGTGGATGCCATGGGAATCCCCTTCCAAATTCAGGACCTATCAGTGAAGTGGAGGAGACCAATCCCTCCACTCTACCCCAGAAAAGGGAGCATAACTGAGGGTCCTGTGAACTTCTTAGTCCCTCTCGGGAGCCTCCGTTCTTGTTTCTAGAAAAAAAGAAAGAGAAACAGTTGGGGAGATGCCTGGTCTTTGAACCTGAAGACTAGCTATGATATCTATACTATCTGTGTGACTACAAGCAAGACATGCCATTTTTCAATGACTCAGTTTCCATATATGTAAAATAGGGAAAATAATCCTTGCATTCACAAGACTATTATGCAGAAAGCTCCTTATAAATCATCAACAGTCTGTGTAAGTTCTTACTGTTTACATTTAATGTATCTGGACCTCAGTTTTCCTCATCTGTAAAGTAAGAGCGTTGGGCTGGAGAACCTCTGAAGGTTCTTCTTACTCTAAATTCCATGTTCATGTTATCACTCAGAGGGAATTTGCACTCTGCCCAACACAGCACTACTGAAACATTTCTTGGTTGATTGGCGATACACGAAAAGGGGTTGGATTCATTGGAATTAAGACCTCAAGATGGAGTCAAGATGGCTCCAGGTTTCAATCCAATCTCTCTCCTAGAATGACTATATGATTTTGGGCAAGCCGATGGGCCTTAATTCACTATACATCAGTCCATTTGTGTTTCCCTTCAACAAATATCTTTAAGTACTTAGTAGGCACCAAGTTGGGGCAGCTAAGTGGTGCATTAGACAGAGTATTGGGCTTGAACTCATCTTCCTGAGTTCAAATCCGTCCTCAGACACTTACCAGCTGGGCAAGTCACTTCACCCTGTTTGCCTCAATTTCTTCATCTGTAAAATGAACCAGAGAAGGAAATGGCAAAACCACTCCATGATCTTTGCCAAGAAAATATCAAACAGGGTCTCAAAGATTTGGATGCAATGGAAACAACCAAATAACCACAAAAGTGCCAAGTTATGATTATTATTATGATTATTTTGCACATCACTCTCAAGACTTTCTGATTTTTAAAATGTTTAATACAGAAAAATCTATTTGAAATGTATTAAACTTGGGTCTTTCTAAAGTTAAAGTTTTGCATTATGCGAAGCATTTAATAATGCAATAGTAAAAAGATCTTTTCAAATTGAAATGTGACACCCTTTCCTCCAAATATCTTAATTGCCATAAATTTGTTGGAAAATACACCTTAAATGCATGTTTCAGACCCTCTACACTTTCTATAATCTCAATACCACAAAAAACATAGGATGGGGGGGGGGGGAGATCTTGTTAGTATCCAAGACATCTCTGTGGACAGCTTTATTACATGAAATGCACACATTAATGGAGAAATCCTAGTTTTTGAACCCCAAACTAATTCACTGATTTTTTAAAAAGGAAAAATCATGAGCCAGTTCTGGGGTAGTGGGAAAAGTATTATATTTGGCCCCAAAAGACCTGAGTTCAGAGAGAGGGTCTGCCACCAATTGGCTGTGTGACCTGAGACTTCCCTCGGCCCCCAATTCATCACATCTAAAATGAGAGAGGCTAGATTATAGAATCGCCGTGGTCCTTTCTGGCTATAAATTTGTGAACCTAAAATTTGTTGATGTTCAATCATTCGGTCATATCTGACTCCTTGTGACCCCATGGACCACAGTTATCCATGAGTTTCTTGGCAAATTGCTCCAGTTTCCTTGCCATTTCCTTCTCCAGTGGATCCTTTTGTCAAGCAATCAAAGGTTAAGTGACTTGCCCAGGATCAACTTGATCAACATTTTGGCCATAGTGTCTGAGGCCAGTTGAACTCAGGTCTTTCGGATTCCAAGCCCAGAACTCTATCCACTGAGTTACTTAGCTGCCTCCTAGGCATATAGAGACAAAGTGACTTGCCCAAGGTCACACAACTAGGGCATGTCTGAGGCTGGATCTGAACTCAGGTCTTCCTAAGTCCAGACCCAGTGCTTTTAACCACTGCCTCTGAACCTAAAATTATGATAATTTTTAAAAGAAAAAAAAAGCTTTGAGCCCCTGTCTTATGTGCATATATTATAGATTTTATATATAAATACACACGTATCTTATGTGTGTATATGCATATGTAAAATGTCTTATTGTATATACTATATATATTAGGCATATAAGTATGCATAGATCTTATGTGTATCCATTATTAAGTATATACAATATATTGGTGTGTATATGCATATATAAAATATATCTTCTATGTATATTTTATTCTCAGATACTGTATATCTTATATGTATATACTGTTTCTCTTATGCGTATATACTATATATCTTATATGTGTGTATCTAATGTATATATGTATATAAAACCTATCTTATGTCATACGTTATACACATATGCAATATATTTGTTTATAGATAATGCATTACATTCATACATGATGTGTAATATGTATGTATTATGTACATGCTACATGTCTTATTTGAATATATGTATGTCTTATGTGTGTATATGCATATATAAATATATTTTGTTTATATACTATATGGTTTTATTTTAATTTTATTTATATTATATCATGCATTGTTATATTATTTTATATATCTAAAATAATGTATTTTATTATATCCTGTTTTGTGTGTACATGAATATATATAATATATGCATATATAAAATAGATCTTCTTTGTATATTTTTACTCATATACTGAATATCTTATATATATTGTTTATCTTATGTGTATATACTATATATCTTATATGTATGTATGAGTCTAATGTATACATGTACACATAAAACCTATCTTATGTTACATGTTATAAGCATGTGTGATATATTGTATGTTCCTATATAATATATTACATCCGTGTGTTATATGTAGTATTATTTATTATGTACATGCTATGTGTCTTATTTGAATATATGTATGTCTTATGTGTATATATGCATATATAAATATATTTTGTTTATATACTATATGATTCATTTTAATTTTTATTTATATTATGCATTGTTATTTTATTTCTATCTCTATAATAATGTATTTTATTATATCCTGTTTTATATGAACATAAAAATATATAATATAGGCATATATTAAATAGATCTTCTTTGTATATTTTTATTCATATGTTGCATATCTTATATGTATATACTGTTTATCTTCTGTGTATATACTATATCTCTTATATATGTATTTATGTGTCTAATGTATATATACACATATAAAACAAGCTATGTCTTATTTGCATATATGTATGCCTTGTGTGTATATGCATATATAAATATATTTTGTTTATATACTATATATTTTTATTTTTATATTATATTATTTATATCTCTCTATAATAATGCTTTATTATATCCTACATTTTCATGTGTACATAAATGTATACAATATATATTTATATAAAATATTCTGTTCATATATATCATATATTTTATGCATTTATGCATATATGTACATGCATTTGTGTATATGTGCATATGTAAAAGACATCATGTGTGTATATATTGCATGTGTACATAAGTATATATAATATATTATATGTGTACATATGCATATATAGAATATATCTTATATCCATATACTATACATCTTATATGCACATATTATATATATGCTGTATTTCTTATGTGTCAATGTAAAATGATTTTGTCTTTTGGGTATCTATGCATGTGCTATATATATCTTATTGAATGTGTGTATAAATGCATATATAAAGTATTTCTTATGTTATGTCTATACTATATATTTTACGTATGTACCTGTGTGTGTATATATAACTGTCTTCTAAGCATCTATCACGTCTGTGTCTCTGATGGACCCAGTTCTTTCCATGCTGTCTCCCTCACGAGAACGTGAGCTCCTTGAAGGCAGGGGTCCTTTCTTGCTGTTCTTTGGGACCCCAGCACTTAGCCACGTGCCTGCCAGCCAGTGCTTATCGGGTGCCTGTTGACTGGCATAGGGAACAAGAATTCTCCCAAGATGCTATTCAGACTTTGCTGGAAGACCTGGCCTGCTTCCCTGGACATCCCATTCCTATTCGGTGTAGCTCCAATTGCTAGGAAATATTTTCTTAGGCAGACCTAAATTTGTCACTCCTGGTCATTGCTCTCTGGAATCAAAGAGAACAAGTTAATCCCTTTTCCCAAGTCAAAGCAGGGAGGGAGAAAACAAGCATTTATTGAGCTCTTGCTAAGTGCCACACACTGCATTAAGCGCTTTACAGATATCTCATTTGGGTAGGTGTGACAATTATGCCCATTTTACAGTTAAGGAAACTGAGGCAAGTAGAGGTTAAGGGAATTGCCCAGGGTCACACACTAGTATGTGTCTAAGTTAAGACTTGTCTTCCTGACTCTGAGCCCTGTGTTCTCTCCATTTCAGCACAAACACTCAAACCTTCTTCTGCAGGTTACATATTCCCTGTTCTTTCCCCTGCCTCGTATGGCATGATTTCAAAGCCCTTTGTTCTCATGGTTTGCCCTACCCTGGGTGTTCTGTAACTTACCACCATCTGTTCCTCAGTGGAGATCTCCCTCCTTGGTCATGCCTCCTGGCTTCCCTGTCCTAAAATGTGATGCCCAGAAGGGAACCCAATATTCCAGAGGTGATCTGATCTAGGTAGGGAGTGTAGCAAGTTTCTCCAAGATCAGATTGGTGGGTTTTGGGCCACCATATTGAATTTTTTATTCATATTAATTTAATTCAATAAATATGTCTGAGACACCTCCTAGGTGCCAGGATTGTGCTAGGCAATGGCAATTCAAAGACAAAAACAACACACTTCCTACTCTCATGGAGTTTCCAGTCCATTAAAACACACAGATTCCATTTTTCCCAGACAAAGTGCTATCCACTGTGTCCCATTTCTGTCTCTGAACCCCTCTCAACTAAGTGACCCAGTAGACAGGGCACCAGACCTGAGGTCAGGAAGACCCAAGTTCAAATCTGGCCTCTAATACCTACTAGCTATGAGACCCTCCCTTGGGCAAGTCATTTAACCTCTGTTTGCCTCAGTTTCCCCATCTGTAAAAGAGGGATGATAATAGTAGCACCTACCTTTCCACAATTGTCATGAGGATCAAATAAGGTAATAATTGCAAAGTTCTTAGCACAGTGCCTGATACATAGTAAGTGGTATATTTTAAAACTGGAATATATTATGTGCTATATGTGCCATAGAATATTTATTATATTACATATTAATATCATTATACATAAAATCACTGCTATCATTATTATTATTATTGATACCCTGTTTCAGAAGGAAACAAGGGGCTGGGCCACAAAGCCATGTGACCAAGGAGGCACAAGATAGCCAAAGGCCTGGGGAGCAAAGTCTCCCAGGGCCCTCAGTGAAGAGAAGCAGTAACAGCCCAACCCCCTTCTTGCTCCCCCAACAACCCATCCTCTGATCACAACCTTCCTTTTAATTAAAATCAATATGGAGCTGGGCTTGTGGCTGGGAAACCCATTTAGGAGTATGGATCCAGCCCAGGCCACGGGGGTCCCAGGAGTTGGTGTGAGAGGGGCCATTGATTGAGGAAAGAGGAGGGCTGGCAGGTAAAGTCAGGAAGCTCTGGGCTCTGGGAGTGACTGTGTTCTAGCAGGTTGGAAAGGACAACCAGCAAAATTACTACACTTAACCTCAATCAACAAGGCCCTCTGCTAATAGCCAGAAGTCAATAAGGCTCCTCTCCTCCCTGCCGCCCCCTTCTTGCTCCCTCGTCTTCTGTCAGGATGCCTTAACTGTTTAAACTCAATGAAAAAAGAAGTGTTTGGATTGTTTGAAGGAAAGCAGAGGGTGAAGAGCCAAGGGAATTTGGGAAACTAATAGATACGCTTGCAAAAAATCCCCAAGGATCAATCAGTAGGGGCTCTTGCCCTACACTGTGCTGTTCTCCATTATATTTTTTCCTCAGGGTCTGACTCTGCCCCACAACCCACTTCTTCCTGGCTTGTGGTCTCTGAGACTGGATGACAGGATTCTTTCTTTGCTCTTTGATGTCAGCATACCTTTTGGTGTTTAGCATAATACCTTAAATAGAATAGACATCCAATAAATGCTTGTTGAATGATGGATTGCCAATGAGCTTGTGCCTCAGTTTACCCAACTGTCATTTTTGGGTAGAGTCCCTTCCTTGACTCCAAATGGGTCCTCAAACACATTAGCCTCTTCTTCCTTTTCTGTTCCATCTTCCTTCCTTCCCTTCTTCCCCATTCTCCCTCCATCTCCCCATAGCTAAAATGTATTTTCTCCGGCACCCAGGGCACAGAGCTGTATGATGACCGAACTCCATCAGATGCTTCCTGCATTACCACCTTCAACATCCTTGTCATTGACATCAACGACAACGCCCCAGAGTTCAACAGCTCTGAGTACAGTGTGGCCATCACCGAGCTGGCCCAGGTGGGCTTTGCCCTTCCCCTCTTCATCCAGGTGGTGGACAAGGATGAGGTGAGTCCTGTGGAGCACGTGCTACCTGTCCCCCTCGATGTCTCGGGGAGCCATATTGCCTGGCTTCTTTAGCCACTGCTGTGCTGTGTGACCTAGAGTGGACTATCTGCCATCTCTGGGACTAAGGTTCCACATAAATAAGAGAGGGATGCTCTGATGAAAGTAAACATAACTACATATAGGGGACTTAGAAGAAATACTATCCCTAAATTCCAAGTGTCTTATCATAAATATGCCACCTTCTCTATTGGAAGAAGGCAACGTCCTACGAAAAATAGGAGCCTTTTATTTGCTTCTAAAGCACTTGGGAAATGATGGGCAAACATTAAGAAGGCTCTGTTTGGGGTCAGAACTGTGTCTCCTCTGTCTCTGAACAGGGACAGAGCCTCCCAGGACCCTGGGGTGGGGAGATGGGAGCAGGGACAAACAGAGCTACTTTGGTCTGGGGAGTTTATGAACAAGTTGAAGAACTCAGTTCCTAGCTCAGGCCATAACAGCCGTGCCCACTTTCCTTACTTTCATGTTGAGGCTATGATACGAGAAACAGCAGTTGCTAGACTGTCTACTCTTAAGCTCTCCATTTCGCTTGACCTCTCCTTCTGCCCTTGCTCCTGCCTTACCTTCTGCCTGCAGCTGGAGTCCTTTGCAGCCATTGCTAATGGAACTTGTGTTTATTATCACTGCTCTTGGACCATTCCACTGAGAGATTCCATTAGATTTCTAGCCCTGAGGTGATACTCTTCAATTACCCCTCTTGTGGGCTCCCGTGAATCTTAGCTCGCTTTTTCTCACTGCTCTCCCTCCTCTTCCACCATCTTGCCCTCTACAGTGTCTGATTAGCAAGTCGTCTCTCCCCCTGGAGCCCACCACCACCATTAACCCCTTCTTCCCATTCTGATGGCTTCCATGCCAATATCCTCCACTCCTGCCTGCATTCCCCAGATGAGACACTGCTCCCACAGTGGCCACAAATCCTAGAGAAGGAAGCAGGACATCTCCAGGCCAGAAGAGGACTCTCTCCTGCCCCCTCCTCAAAGCTCACAAGTCTGTCTCCCCACCTCTATATGGGACAAAACCATCACAGAAGAATGATGGCAGCCAGCCATGATGGCACGTGCCATTAAGGCAGAGACTGGCAAGCCTCCTAAGAGGTCTGAGTCATGGACCAGCTGAGCCATATTCAGTGAAGCTTTAATAGGGTGAATCCTCAGAAAGGGATGACCAGACCAGGTTAGATACAGAGCACCAGGCCATCTTCATAAGTTCAAATCTGGCCTCAGACATTTATGAGCTGGGCAAATCACTTGACCCCATTTGCCTCAGTTTCCTCATTTGTAATGTGAGCTGGAGGAGGAAATGGCAAACTACTTCAGCCTTTGCCAAGAAAACTCCAAATGGGATCAAGAGGAGTTAAGAATGACTGGGAAACAAATGAATAACCACAAGCTGATGCCAGAATTGGCACTATAATATACTACACTGGCTTCTTTTCCCAAGGCCATCCTCTCAGAAGAACCAGATGTGTCTGGTTGAAGCTCCACAACAGGACAAAATAGATGGCTCAATGGATAGACTATCAAGTCTGGAGATGGGATGTCCTGGGTTCAAATCTGGCCTCAGACACTTTCTAGCTGTGTGACACTAGACAAGTCACTTAATCCCCATTGCCTAGCCCTTACTCCTCTTCTGCCTTGGAACCAATACACAGCATTGATCATAAAACAGAAGGGAAGGGTTAAAAAAGAAGAAGAAGTCCTATGAGGAACTCTTTCCTGTGTCTTCTCTTTTACTAAGACTAGCAACAGCAGCAGGGAGAGGGGAGATCAGAGAGGGAACTCAACCACTGTCCATTCATATAATATGATAGTCATGATGCAAAATGCCCCAAGGCCAATATACCCATAACTCCCTGCCATTAACCAGATGTGGCTTCTTTCTTGGAACAGAGTTAAAGGGCTTTACCATGCCTCCATCCTTTAGACTCTCAATGTCACTACCCCCCCCCTTCCTTGTTTGGCCTTAGTTCTCTTTCATGTGTTCTATTTGCCTTCCTGGGTCTTTCCTGGGTCTCCTCCCCTGTCCCCCTCCCACCTCCTCCAGCCCTACTGGGAGCAGAACTGGCCACAATAACATTCTTTCCCAGCTGAACCCCAGGCAGTAATGTTGTCCTGCCTGGGTGGAGTATGGATTATTGCTTCTCTTATTATTGTTTGCTTTAATTGTCTTGAAAGCAACTGATGGCTAAGCACATAAATAGAGAGGCAGGGTTGCCTAATGGATAGGGCCTTGGATCCTGCTTCAAATTTTCTCTCAGGAACTTCATAATGATGTGGCATTGGTCAACTGGTTTAGCCCATCTTAACCTCAGTTTACCTCACCTATAAAATGTGTATCATAATACCGCCTCACAGGGGTATTGGGAAGATTGATGAGATCATATGGGCAAAGCACTTTATAAACCTTAAAGCAGCAAAAAAAAATTTTTTTATCATGGGAATTTTGAGTGACCAAGGGCAAGACTCACCACCGACTAGAGCAGGAGGGTCAGACCAGAAGAAGAGAGAGGGGCAGGAACCGACAGAAAGACCAAAACTTCGATCTAAATAGTCAGGGTGTTCTCTCCTGATCCATTGTTTCATATTATCCACTGGCTGTTCTGCTCCATTAGTTGGCATGATCAGACTGTATAACCCCTTCCAAATTAGGGAGCCAAGAGAAATATCTTGGGTCTTCTTAGGACGTTTCTTTTCAGGACTTCTGAAGACCTCTGTGTGTGTCTATGTGTACACATGTAGATCAAGGGAAATAAAGAGAGGGGGATGTGTTTTTATTGTTAAATCATTTTCAGTCAAGTTTCGTTCTTTGTGACCCCGTTGGGGGCTTTCTGGGCAAAGAGACTGGAGTAGTTTGCTGTTTCCTTCTCCAATTCATTTTATAGATGAGGAAACTGAGGCAAGAAAGGTTAAGTTCCTTGCCCAGGGTCACACTGCTAGAACAAATTAAAAACCCTCAGATAAAGATCAAATTGGAAATTCTAAAAATCAAAGGAGAAATTATTAAAATGAAAGTTAAAGAACTCTTGAACTAATAAATAAGCATAGGAACTGGTATTTTGAAAAAAAAATAAAATAGATAAAGTATAGGTTAATCTAATTAAGAAAAAGAAATAAAAGAACCAGGGTCACACAGCTAGTTTGTGTGTGAGGCTGGATTTGAACACATGAAGATGAGTTCCTAACTTGAGGCTGGGCACTTTATCTATTGCACCTCCTAACTGCATGTGTGTGTGTATGAATGTATATGTATATATATACACACACTGTTCTATCTCTGCATATGTATACATGTAAATGTTGTTGAAATCAGAGGTTTTATGAGTATGGGGAACTCCCAGTATGAAAAGTGCCCCCTCCTGAATGAAGAGTGACCTCAAATTCAGGAAACTTGGAGTCTAGTCTTGGTTTTGCCACTCACTAGCTGGGTGTCCTTGTTAAATCATTTTCTTCTCTCCAGGACTTGGTTTCTCCATCTAGAAAATGAAAAAAAAAATTGTTCTAGCATGATTTCTAAGGTTACTTTTATCTCTAAAAATATCTATGGGGGCAGCTAGGGGGCTCATTGGATAGAGTCAAACCTGGAGATGGGAGCTCCTGGGTTTAAATTTAGCCTCAGACACTTCCCAGCTGTGTGACCCTGAGTAAGTCACTTAACCCCCATTGCCCAGCCCTTACCACTCTTCTGCCTTGGAACCAATACACAGTATTGATTCTAAGACAGAAGGTTGGGGTTTTAAAAAATAAATTAAAGTCTCTATGACTCTAAGATGTTAGGAGACAGTGAAAGCACATACTGTCATCTCAATCATGTCCACTGACCTCATCCAAGTTTAGGTCGTTCATGGTCTTCCTTAACCCTGATCCTCTGCCTTTCCTCCCTCTCCTGCTCCTCCCTGAGCTCATCCACACCACTCCTGCCCTTTTCACATATGAGCAAGGGTAAAGTGGCCTCTACTTCCCTTCCCTTCCTTTTTCATCCTTCATCAGGGAGGAAGCCTGGTCCTGTCCAGGTCCCTCTGCTCCTTTCTCGTGGCATGACTGGAATGTGGCTTTTTATTTCTCTCTTAATACCTCCTTCAGAAAGGCTCAAAGGCAGCGTGTCATTTATAAAAGCCACTTGAAGGATAAAAGATAAGGAGGAAGCAGAGCAGTGAGCAGAAGGAAGATGAGCCCCAAGCAGAAAAAGGAAGTGGAGAATTGAGGCAGTAGAGTCGGAGGACTTACAACTGGAGGCCACCTGAGAGGTCCTGGAGCCCAAACCCCACTTTTGCCGATGAGAGTAGAGAGGCTTCAAGAGGGTCATGAAGTTGCACAAGATCACACAGCCCAGGAAAGGTACTTGGGAGCTATGCCACAGCTCCATCTGGTTAGGAAATAGAAAATCTCTCCCTGACTGCTCCTCTTGCCCAATCTCAATACATATCCACAAGATGAAAGGCAACATGGTACACTGGATTTGGAATCTGACAGCTGAGTTCAAATCCCAGCTCTGCTCCTTAGTTCCTTTGAGACCCTGAGCAAGTCATTTCAACTTACTGAGCCTCCAAAAAGTTCCTCAAACCTAGAACAAAAAGGCTTTACTATCTGACCTCTGAATAGATCTTCCACCCTGAAATCTGTAGTGGTCCTATGATAACTGTCTCACCAATCAACAGGCTTTTTGTGGGCCAGTCATCTAAAGAAGAGATAGCTCAGGGGAAGCTAGGTGGCTTAGTGGATTGAGAGTCAGACTTAGAGATGAGGAGTCCTGGGGTCAAATGTGGCCTCAAGACCCTTCCTAGCTGTGTGACCCTGGGCAAGTCACTTAACCCGAATTGCTTAGCCTTTTGCCACTCTTCTGTCTTAGGATCAATGTTAAGACAAAAGGTAAGAGATGGGGAAAGGAAAAGGAAGGAAAGGAGAAGAGAGGAGAGAAGAAAAGAGGAGGGGTAGGGAGGGGAGAAGAGGGAAGGAGGGGAGGGGAGGGCAGGGGAAGAGAAGGAAGGGGCGGGGAGTCAAGTGGAGTCCAATCCATTCTGGTCCGAGCCCTTCTGTCTAGTCCTATCCAGAAGCAGGTTAGATACCTCCATGTTGACTCCCTTCATATAAGTCCCTTGAAAGTAAGGTTTCACTTTTGTCTTTGTATCTAGCACCCAACACAGTTCCTGGCACACTTAACAAATCCTTAATTTCAACTGATTGATTAGAATCCCTGTTCCTCCAGCTCAAGTTGGGTGGTTATAAGAGGTCATCCTGGAAGCTTCGGCCCTTGGAGAGGGCTTCTCCCTGCCTCCATTGTGTCGTGAAGGAAAAAGGATGGAGGAGAATAGAGACAAAGGCTGGGGGAAGGGAGGCTTCCCTTTTCCCAACCCAGAGGTGACTAGGGACACATCTGGCAGAAGCTAATTCAGTACTATATACTGAAGATGACACGATTCATTTGTTAGAGGGGGACACACACACACACACACGCACACACACACACACACACACACGCACACACACACACACACACACACACTCTTAACAGCCACAACAAAGAGAGTTAGCCAGTGCTCCAAAATAAACAAAGAATCAGGAGAGGGGGAAAGCCAGATCTAGCACTGGAATGGCATTCATTGCTATCCACTTTCCTCATTTTCCATCCCTGTCTTATACCCTTTGTATATAACCTTATATTCATTTAAATTTTTTTTCCACTATTAGCCAATCTGTCCATGCCTGTGTCCTCTCGTCTCTGGGTTTACTTCTCACATAACAAGTCAGATGTGTGATAAGCCATGGACTCCTCCCTAGCTGCATCCAGATACCTCCTTTAGAGCTCCACCACCACCGTTTTTCTCAATCACATCATATTCAGTCCTAACTCCTTGACCTGGGTGAATCCCACTATCCCGAGACCCCCAAGCAGAGCTTCAGATCTTTTGATCAAACATCAATGCTGGCCAGCATTCTAACAGTTGAAATGGTTGTCCGTTCTTACCATTCTTGCCGTTGCCCTTTGTTAGAGAGGGGTGAGAGTTGAGGACCAGAGAAAGTCAGCAATTTACCCCAGAGTCATAACAAGGAATCAGTGATCATGCCAGGAGGAGAAGTCCCTTCTCTCTATGCCTCTGGAACATTGCTTAATTGGACCCTACAGTTACAGTTGATGCCCAGTTATATTCTTTGAGACTTCTGTGGCCAACTGCTAGCCCTAGTAAAATGCAGAATACCCAGACCAGACCCCCATTTTCTCCATAAGTTAGGGCGCACTCAGAGAATATTAACTCATTTGCCCAGGAAAACCTAACTAGAAAGAGAGCCCTACCACAAGAAGGAAAAATCCTACAGTGAATTCCAGTGCCTCAATTGATGCTGATTTTTTTATCATTATTCTTATTTTTAATTATCTAAACTATTCCCATCCCTCCATTAGTGAAAGTGGTCAAAAGTACTCTATCATACAAAGAGGAACAGTGGAGCCAGATGGAAAGTATAATGAGGGTAGCTAGGTAACCCAGTGGATAGAGTGCTAGGCCTGGAATTGGGGGGCCCTGGGTTAAAATTTGTCCTTAGGCATCCCTTAACCATAATTGCCTAGCCCTTGCTGTACTCTTCTGCCTTAGAATTGATATTAAGATGGAAGGTAAGACTTTTGAGGGGGGGAGGGGAAAGAGAAAGAAAGAAAGAAAGAAAGAAAGAAAGAAAGAAAGAAAGAAAGAAAGAAAGAAAGAAAGAAAGAAAGAAAGAAAGAAAGAAAGAAAGAAAGAAAGAAAGAAGAGAGAGAGAGAGAGAGAGAGAGAGAGAGAGAGAAAGAAAGAAAGAAAGAAAGAAAGAAAGAAAGAAAGAAAGAAAGAAAGAGAGAGGAGAGAGAGAGAGAGAGAGAGAGAGAGAGAGAGAGAGAGAAGGAAGGAAGGAAGGAAGGAAGGAAGGAAGGAAGGAAGGAAGGAAGGAAGGAAGGAAGGAAGGAAGGAAGGAAGGAAGAAAGAAAGAAAGAAAGAAAGAAAGAAAGAAAGAAAGAAAGAAAGAAAGAAAGAAAGAAAGAAAGAAAGAAGAAGGAGAGAAAGAGAGGGGGGGGAGGAAGGGGAAGGGGAAGGGAGGGACTAGATCAGAGTTTCTTAATTGGTGTCCATGCATGTCTTTCTTTTTATTTCAAAAAGATATTTTGATAACCGAATCTTGAGATAATTATGGTTTCCTTTATAATCCTGTGTATTTTTGTTTCAAGCATTATTCTGAGGAAGGGCCCATAGACTTGTCCAAACAACAAAACATTAAGAGATCCTGGACAAGATGGCCTTGAAGTCTCTTACGCCTCTGAATCTGCAAGCTTCTCAGTGGCCACATACCACACTCTTTAGGGAAATGAAAAGAACTAATTTAAATTAGTTGCCGTAACAATCTCTTGAGCCAGGGTAAAGCTATAAGGCATGACCTGAGTTAGGGGGAAGATACAGGAGTGGAGAGGGAGAGGCATCAGCCATCGAGCCCATCCTGCTCCAAATGATGTCCAAGTAACACTGGGAGGAGCTGAGAGGTGTCACTGGAACCATGTCAATGTCTCAAGGATGACTGGAGAAGTACTTTAATACTTGTGGCCAGCTCATGAACCCTCTACCTATCTCCACCACTATATTATACCCCCAACTCCTCCATTTTTGCAATAATAATATCTGGTGGGGTTTTTTGAACCAAACCCAAAACTTCATAGACCAGCATAGCTTATCACTTCTCTCCAACCTGCAGCCTTTAAAAAATTTTTTACTTTCTGTCATCACAACAACTCTAAGGCAAAAAAGCAGGGGCTAGGCAGATGGGGGTTTAGTGACTTGCCCAGGACCACATAGCTAGGAAGTGTCTGAGGCCAGATTTTCCAACCAATGATCTTAAAGAGGGCAAGAAGAGGTTAAGGGACTCACCCAGGATCACAGAGTCAGAATTTACAAAAAGTAGCACTTGAACTCAGGTCCTCCTACCATCACATCCAACTATGCATTGGGCCATATTACCTCTAGTTTTCTGCCTGAGTAACAAGTCGTGTCATTTCTTTGAGACTCAGTTTTCTCAACTGTTATATGAGAATTGTAGTGTGATATAGAGGATGGAGAGTCTTTGACTTGAGGTGAGGAAAGCCTGGGTTGAAGTCCCACCCATAACTCAGTTTAGCTGCGTGATCTTGGGTATCCCTTAACCCTCTTGGAGCCCCAGACAACTCTCTAAAGTCTGGAAGCCACAGATAATTTATGAATTGTGTTGGTGCTCTGTGAATGAAACCTGATGGGAAATTAGTGTGGGCATAACTTTACTGCCTATCTCCCAAAGTTCTTGTGAGCCAAGCTTGTTAAGAGCTAGGACTAAGAGAGGGCTTTGCATTCAGTAGGTATTTAATAGATGTTTTTGAACCTATAAAGGACCATAGACATAGGAGTTATTATTATTGGCAAGCGAATGACACTTGTGAGTCAGACCTTCCTTTGGCTTCTGGCATGAGCTGACATTTCCAGGGTCTCTGCCCCCCGCTACCATTGGAGTGCCCAAGGGATAGCTGTGTAGACTTCAAAGGAATTCCATCTCTGGAGAAGAAGCCAAGAACAGCACACGAGCCAGCCAGTACTTTTCCCCCATTAATTTCTCCCCAGTTGCCTTCACTGAAGCTCTTATTATGACAATGACAGTTGTTATAATATTTTATCTGAGCCTGCCTCCTAGAGTGCTACGTCCTCCCTGCCATCCTGAGCTGCCCCCCTTTCCCTAAGGATTATGTGGTCTCCTCTGCGGTATTTCAAACACCTCCTAATTTAGGCTTATCTCAAAGTTCAATTAGCAGTGCTTTTTACACGAGGCCCCGCATCGGTGGTTGAAGTAGGATGCCAGGCATTCTTGGCAGTCACGATGCCCATCTCTAGCTTTGGATTCTTTCTCGTGGTCAGACCCCCTGGCTCCCAGTTCCTCAACTGTACTCTCCAGCCTTCTGGCACTGAGCCAGTCTCAACCTGTTTGAACTCATCTTTTCCACCAACTTCTAGAGCCTTTTCCCCCTGGTACTATCAGAGAAATTCCTCCACTCACCATTCTGTTAGGTCCTATTGATGGTGTTTTTGCTGTCATGGCCTCCCACCAATGGATCTCAACTATAGAAATAGGGATGAGGTTAACACTTGGACCCCAATTGGACAGGCTTGCAGTGAGAAGAGTGCCTTGCAAATTGCAAAATGCTTTATAAATTGAAGTTATTGCTGTTATTGAGTAAGAGGATACTTACTAATCAGGCTCATATAAAGTCATCCAATTTCTTTTGTTTGTTTTTAAGTCCTCACCTTCCATCTTAAACTCAATCCTGTGTATTGGTTCCAAGGCAAGAGGGCAACAAGGGCTAGGCAATGGGGGTTAAGTGACTTGCCCAAGGTCACACAGCTAGGAAGTGTCTGAGGCCAGATTTGAACCCAGGACCTCCGATCTCTGGACATGGCTCTCAATCCACTGAGCCACCCAGCTGCCCCCCCCAAAGTCATCTAATTTCAAAGAAGAATGCCACAAAGAACTTGAAGAAGGAAGAATGAAAGACCTATGTTATTCCTTCCCACCCAGAATCCTTTCCTCTTTGGCTCAGATGCCACAGCACTGACCTGGGAATCTATATTTCTATTCAGCTCTCCACATTTTTAGTCCAGCTCCTCTTGGGACAGCTTCATTCTATCCGTTAGTTGGGCTGATCACTTTCATTCTGGAAAAGACTTTGCCCCCCAACCTCCTGGCAGCCCCTCTAGTCTCAACCAGTCATTGAGCAAATGCCATTCAAAGATGGCATGACAGAAAGTGTGGATGGCTTAATTGCAACCCTCCCCACTACTAAAATAATCCAAAGCCTATACCTTATTGATGGGAGATTTCAAAGCACAAAAAATTCAGGATCCCAACTTTGTTTCTGCTGAAAGAACCTGTAATGCTGACCTGAAGGTCATAGAATCACAGAATTTTGGAACTAGAAAAGAACTTTGAAATCATCTGGTACAAACCTCTCATTTTAAAGATGAGGTAGTTGAGTTCCAGAAGGCAAAGGGGCCTGGAGTGATAATGCCATCTAATTCTCCTGACTTGTAGATGTCTTTTCCCTATTCCAGGGGTTCTGAGACATATTTGTGTCACAGACCCCCTTAGCAGTCTGGTCAAGCCTGTTGGGGCACAGTGGATAGAGTGCCAGGTCTGAAGTCAGGAAGATTGAGTTCAAATCCAGCATCAGACAACCTAACTGTGTGATCCTAGGCAAGTCACCTAACCCTGTTTCAGTTTCCTCATCTATAAAACGAGCCAGAGAAGCAAATGGCAAATCATTCTGATATCTTTGCTAAGAAAACCCCAGATGGGGTCATTAAGAGTCAGACACAACTGAAAAACAAGCAACAAGAGAAGCCCTTGGACCTCTTTTTGGAATAATATTTTTAAACACATAAAATAAAATATGTAGGATTTCAAAGAAAAGCAATTCTATCAAAATGGAATTATCAACATTCTTTTTTAAATTCATGGACCCCCAGGAAAGAACCAAAGCTACAGTATGGAGTTTACTCAGAAAAGCAACTGTTTATAGTGGTAGCTATTAATTCTTCCCTGTCCTCATGAATTCCACAAAACTTCATACTCATATCTGATCCATACTTCTTAGTTGCCCACCCAGTGAAATCTTGGAGTTTGTGGCTTTCTATACTCCTTCCAAAATTTTCCCTGGGGCAGTTACCCAATTTGCCACCTCCTAGTTGCACCACTGCCAGGGATAAATGGGGTCTTGTACATCCTGCTGCCTTTAAGGACTAGCTAAGCACTTCTCAGCTGGGAGTTATATTCGTGTCTATCACCCTATCACCGTGATCATGGGCTGTGAAATACCCTAATCAGCAAATAACAGGAGTATACCGATCCCTGCTGGGACAGGTGGCAAGGGCACTAAGGAGAATACAACCATCTCTTTCTTCTTGGAGTATCTCCCTGAGCAAGCCAACCTTTCTGGGATCCCATTGCCCCCATTTCAAAGAAATTGTGAGAGGATGATGGGAAAGGGAACCAGATGACTTTTAACATTATATATTTTCTAATAGCAGAATTAAAATACTCAGATGTGGCATCTTCTCCCAAGTCTGTCCCCTTTTCCATCATCTCCAATATAAGAGAAAGCCTCATCTTTGGTATTCCCATAGTAAACCTTGGAAATAAAAGCATTCAGTAACTATGTTGATGTACAAAGTCTGCAAGGAGGAAAATATACAAATAAACAAGCCATTAGGTTGAAATGAAAAGTGCCAGTACAAACACATCCTGCTAATTTGTGAGTTGTTGATGGACTGTAGGGTAGGTTAATGCCTTCTTGTTCATAGCCACCTTCTTTTTTTTTAACCTTTACCTTTTGTCTTAGAATCAAAACTAAGTATTGGTTCCAAGACAGAAGAGCTGTAAACGGTAAGCAATGGGGGTGAAGTGACTTGTCCAGGATCACACAGCTAGGGAGTGTCTGAAGCCGTATTTGAACCAACAAACACCCCATCTCTAGGCCTGGTGCTTGATCCACTGAGCCACCTCGATGCCCTCATAGCCACCTTCTGATTCCATCTTTGGGGACCTGGCCAATAATAACTCAATTATACAAGCCTTTACATTTAGTTTAGTCCTTACTACAACCCCAGTAGATAAGCATTAGGAACATTTTTGTTCCCATTTTGCAGATGAGGTTCAGAGAGATTGAGTGATTTTGCCCAAGGTCCTACAGGTAGAAAGAGGACAAAATCTTGCCCTTCTGCCTTCCAATCATACACCAACCCAGTCATTGCTAGTTTCATTAGTTCCTCTCACTAACATCCTCTTATATACACATACACCATAGACACTTTGGAAGGACTGTCAGAATAATTGGGGCTGGGGGTACACAGAGCTTCCTTTCCAGCTCTGTGTGTCTGGGGCTGGTGTTAGCCCCAGGGAGATACAGGGTAGTGTCAGGGAGCAGGGAGGTAGCACTCAAAGCTGAGTAGTATCTTGCAGAAATCAGAAGAGTTGGGAGGAGTCTCAAGGCTGCCCAGAATTTTGATTTTCCCTCTGAAAGGGGGTCATAGATAATAAATAGGACGATAGACCTACGGCTGGGAAAGATCTTAGTGGTCACCTAGTCCAAACCTAGTTAACTTTACAGTTGAAGAAAGTGAGACCAAGATAGATTAAATGACTTTTCCAAGGTCACGCAGATCTGACATTCAAAAGCAAGTCCTCTGATGCTAAATCCAGGAATTATTCCTCTGAAACATCTTTTCATCCTTCCAAGCTCCCCAATAACACATTCCTTGACTCGGTATTTCATCCCTGCTTTGGAGGAAGGGGTTTGGAATAGCACTTTGGGTAAGACTGAGTGTTTGAGCCAGAGCCCATTGATCTCCTCATCTTTCCTGGATGGGTCAGCCTGCTCAGATTAAAGAGGCTTTTTCAGGGATAGTGGGGTCATACTGTTTATCAAAAAACAAAGATAACAGGGGGTAGGTAGGTGACTCAGTGGATAAAGAGCCAAGCCTGGAGACAGGAGAACCTGGGTTCTAATGTGGTCTCAAATACTTTCTAACTGTGTGACCCTGGGCAAGTCACTTAACCCCCATTGCCTAGCCCTTACCTCTCCTCTGCCTTGGAGCCAGTACATAGTATTGATTGTAAGATGGAAGGTAAGGGTTTAAAAATTGAGCTGAAGAAGGAAATGGCAAATCATGCCAGTCTTTTTACCAAGAAAACCTCCATCAGGGTCACAAAGTCAGACACGACCGAAATGACTGAACAACACTTGATAGTAGAGCTTCAATATAATTGGCTCCATTTATCATCCTGTGCATTTTACTTTATGAATTTAAAACTATTCCTCTTAGAAGGAGTCACAGGGTGCTCAGACTACTTAATGGAGTTCATTAAAAAAATCAAAACCCCTGTTATAGAGTCAACAACTGGGGAACTTTTGGAAGACCCCTCTGCTTTCTCATTTATCACTCTCCCTTTCTTTATCCTGGGCTCCTAGATCATGGGATCATAGATAGAGCTAGAAGGCTCACCCCTTATAGCCTCCTCCTTTTTCATGTAGAGAAACTGAGGCCCAGAGGAAGCAGCTTATCAAGGTCACAGAGATAATTAAGTAGCAGGATTTGAACTTGAATCCAAATCCTCTGACCCAAATCTAGCATTCTCCCCCCCGCCCACCACCATGTTGTGTTCCTCTCCTCTCCTTTCTCCCTTGGCATTGGGTTGCTTTACGATACCTACCTCGAAGTCAGTGATCTGTATCCCAGTGTCCAGACTCACTCTAGGTGGCCACTGGGACAGAACAGGGCAGTGGAATCCACATTCAACCTGGAAGTTTGGATACCAGAGACCTATTTCCTCTAGACCACATCTCTCTCTTGAAGCTGAGGATCAGAGAGGGCAAGTGATCGGCCAGTGACCACATAGTAAATCCATTGTGAAACCTTGAAAAGGAGCCTGACTCCTCTCTTATTGTTTAGACCTATTCATCACTTTCAGTTACTGTTTAATTGTTTTTCCAAGGAGATGATGCAGGGAGAGGGTGCTCTTGGCTCCCTCCCTGCCACCCAGGGGTTCAGCCAAGATGAACCAACCCACCAACGTTCCTAAAAAGGTTTGGAGTCCAGAGGAGAAAGTCCACAGCTGAATGCAAAGTAGTGTGATTAGCGAATGGCAATTCCCCCCTCCTGATTTCCATAAGGCGTTTAGATTTCTTTGCTTTGCCTCACATTCCTCTTTCTGTGGGAACAGGAAAATAGTTTTAGCATGGTAAATAGAGAGGGGCAGGCTGTTTGGGAGCAGAGATTCTTGGCCCCATCTTCCCCGCTCCCTCCACTTTCCTTCTGTGCTACCACCACCACCCAGAGGGGAACTGACCAGAGTGCTGAAGGGCACCTCCAGGCCTGGACACCCCCTCATTGGCCAAGGCAGGACTACCTTTTCCCAGTTTCTTTAGATGCTGGCCAGCGCCCTCAATAGAGCACAGACTAAGGATGGACACTTCTGTTTTTTGCTGTGAGAAGACCCCATGGGTGTATATGAATGTGTTCAGCCTCTTCCAGTCATGTCTGACTCTTCATGAACTCGTTAGGGATTTTTTTGGCAAAGATACCAGCCATGTCCTTTTCCAGCTCATTTTACAGATGAGATAACTGAGGAAAACAAGAGTAAGTGACTGACTTAGGGTCACACAGCTAGTAAGTGTCAAGAGTCAAACTTGAACCCAGATCCTTCTGACATTCTATCTGCTGTGTTACCTACCTGCCCAGAGGGAATAGCACATTTGGTTCCTGCTCTCTGGGAGCTGTTGCTGTACCTGGTATGGGCAGGGCAGAGTATTGAAGGGATCAGCTGCTAATCAGAGCCTGATACCAGTAATCAGATCTAAATAACCATTCTCCGAGTGGGAACGTGATGTTCCTGACAAGGATGATCACCCTGTCTACACTACTGAAAAAGGGGCAAGAAATGTCCTCTGGGTTAGACTCCTGGGTATTGTTGACAGAGCCTGGCTGGGAAGGGGAGGCAGGGAGTCTGCTCCTGCAGTTTCATTGGCCCAAAGCTCAGAAACAAGAAGCCCATTTCTAGTCACCGATGGGCTGTCCAGTGTTGCCGATCCATCCATCTAGCAGAGCCATGGGGCTAGAAAGTGGCCTTCTGTGAGTACTGTAGCTCCTGACTCCTATCCATCCTAGCCAGAACTACTCTCCTCCCTCGGCTAGTTAATAGGGCTTAAGTGCTGAGCGCCATGCTTCTGAGTAGGGCACCGTCCCATCTTGCTTTGCTCCCATGCCTTAGACTCCAGCCTATTCTTCCAGTTGCTTGCCACTGGTTGCAATGGGGAGAGCTGGTTAGGGCATCTGGACCTTTCAGTCACATCCCCTCAACTACCTGAGAAATACTTCAAAGCACATGAGAGATGGGAGGAGGAGAAGAGTAAAAGGAATGTTGGACTTAAAGTCAGGAGAGACAAGCTAAAATGCTACATCTGCCACCTATTAGCAGGGTGGCCCTAAGCAATTCACTTAATCGTTCTTTCTTTTAGTTTCCTCATCTGTAAAATGGGTATGATGATGCACCTGATACATGTCTCAAGGGATGATTGTGGGGGTCAACCAAAATAATGCATGTAATGAACTTTGCAAACCTTAAAGTGTTTTTCAAACCTGAAGGGACTCTATACATCTCCATTCTCATTACTATACCAGATGCAGGTTGATAATGTCTAGTAACATTTATATATGCTAAGCACATGCTAAGTGCTTTACAATGATTACCTCATCTGATCCTCACAACCACCCTGAGAGGCAGGTGCTCTTAACCCCATTTTACAGATGAAAAAACTGAGGCAAAGAGAAGTTAAATTATAATAATGGCTAACAGATACATAATATTAAAATATTATTTTATATTGTTAAATATTAAATATATTAAATAATAAAACATTCTATATATAGGGGGAAGCTAGGTAGCTCAGTGGATAGAGAACCAGACCTAGAGACAGGAGGACCTGGGTTCAAATGTGATCTCAGATACTTCCTAGCTATGTGACCCTGGGCAAGTCACTTAACCCCAGTTGCCTAGCCCGTATCACTTGTCTGTCTTGGAATCAATACATAATAACATAATATTGATTCTAAATGGAAAGTAAAGGGTTGTTTAATCATTTGAATATTGGAATACTGACATGGAAAGCTGTGTTACATGTAATCGGTGTAAAAAAATCTATAATAAAAAAGAAGAAATAAGTAACTATAATAATATGTAATATTGTATTATATATGATAATAAATAAAATATCTATAATAAAAAATAAGAAAATCATTTAAATATATTATACCTAATAATAGCTAAGATTTAAATAGCACCAACTATGCCAGGCACTGTACTAAGCACTTTACAGTGATTATCCTATTTGATCCTCACAACCACCCTGGGAAAGTTGCTGTTATCCCCATATTACAGAAGAGGAAACAAGGCAAAAGGAGGTTTTGGGACTCGCCCAGGATCACACAGCTAGAGGGTGTCAGAGGTGGAATGGGAGCTGGGACCTTTCTGAATCTCACTGCCCTGGGCAGAAAATCGGCATTATCTTTGGATGTGATGCTAGACCCTGGGCTTTTTAACCACAGAGGAGCAGTCTCTGAGCCCTGCTCCTTACCATGTGTGAGTGAAAGGAAAGTCATTTAACCTCATCTGTAAAATGACAGATTGTACTAGGTCCCTCCGAGGACCCTGTCAGCTGTGGCTCTGTGATCCTATGGTCCCTGAGGTCCTTTCTCTTTCTAAATTCCATGAGTCTATGTTCCTCCTAGAAATCCTTCCTTTTCACTGTAGCCTTCTCATGTAGTCCCGGGAGGCAACCCTTTCCCAGCTTCCTAGAGAAAGGATGACTTCCTGGGAGTCACAGAAGTGCAATCAAATAGGAAAGCAGGTGGCTGGACAGGATAGGGACAAAGTCTAGTGAGTGGATGTTTTGGGGGGTCCCTAGAGAGCTCCTTTTTACCCATAATGGTGTTCCCTTGCTCTAGAAAAGGCCCAAGGGATGGTCCTCCCAGTGAGTTCAGAATCTTCTGGCATAAGTGAGAGACAAGGGCACCTGGGAGTGAAGAATTAGCCAGACCCTTGATTTGTCTAATTCTCATGGGAGCTGGAGACATTTGGCTCTACATAAGCAAATAGGATTCATAAATCAGAGAAATTGAGAGCTGAAAGACATCCCATTGTCTAGTCACAGGTCAAAGGATTCAGAGCTAGAGGGGCCCTGAGAGACCATCTAATCCCCCTCACCCACCCTTGTCTCTTTGCTAATGAGGAGATGTGCCCAGAGGTGAAGGGACTCACTCAGGTCCCACAGCTCTCTAGGGACAGTTTTGCTGTAGATTCAATCACATCTTCTGATTACGGAACCTTCCACTTAGACAAGGAGCCCCCATTCGTAGAAGACATTCCATTTGACTGAGCACTTTGCATAAATTGGCTCATATAACCCCCATGGTCACCCCACTGTAGGTATTAGCAATGCCATTTGGCAGATGTAGAAACTGAGGTTCAAAAGAAGACATTTCAGAATCAGTGGAATTCAAACTGAAGTCTTCCTGACATTAAACCCCAGAGCTTCATCTACTACTGATACTCCACTGCCTCCGTCCTAACTGTCTCACTCTACAGAGAAAAAATCCCAAGAGCCACAGGGCTCAGTGGTCTACTTCGAGGTCACACAGCTCATAATAGAGCCAGGACTAGGAGCCAAGGTTCCTGATTCCATTGTTCTCTACACAAAAACGAGCCACCCCTTCAAAAATACAAACCCAACGGGAGTCCAGGCAGCTCACACATGCATATGAATAACTACATTTTCCAGGAGGGCCGAGGGCCCCAACATGCATGTGCAGGTGTCTTTGCAGCCCAGTGACACCTTCCCGCCTTCTTCCCTGTTCTATATCCAGCCCACGTTGGACATATAATACACACATACACAGGATGAAATTGACGGCTCTCCAGTATTCTTTCCCAAAAGTGCCAGCTGCCAATCGGATTGAATTAGATTTCACAGGGGGTTTTGCAATACATGGAATTCACCAGCAAATTACTCTTAAAGAGGGAAAATCAATCATTTGGAGCAGAGATAAGCTGAAGGCAAGGCAGCCTCGGATTGATCCCGTCTGTGCAGGCGTGTGCGGAATTCTACAGATAACCTGGGGAGAAGAGGAAGGGGAGGGAGGGAGGGAGGGAAAAAAAGGCAAGCAGGCAGGCAGGAGAGAGAAGTAGAAGGTGGGAGGAAGGGGAGCTCACACAAGGACAGAGAGAGAGAGAGAAAGAGAGAAGGAGAGAGAAAAGGAGAAAGAGGGGTATAGACAGACAGACAGAGGAGAGAGAGGAAGAGAGACAGAGAGAAAGAAAAGAGAGGGAGAAAGGAGAGAGAGCCCGCATGCACTCAAGGATAAGGAGAGAGAGAAAGGGGGATCAAAAGAATACAGTTTTATTACAGGAAGGGAAATTAGAGGTCACCTAGTACAACCCTCTTATTTTATAGATCCCTAAAAGTTTAAGGGACTTGGCCAAGGTAACAAAGTAGTATGAAGCAGGCTGAGGATGGAACTCCAAAACCTCTGACTCTGAAGTCAGTGTTCTTTGCCTAGTACCATAGGTGAAAAGAAGGGAACAAGATGGCAAGTAAAATGGAAGAGAGAGAGGCTTTTGAGAAGATGTGAGAGCCAGAAGGGACCTTAAGGATGATCTAGTCCAGCTCCCTTGCTTTACAGATGAGAAAAACTGTTACCTGCAAAAAGGGAGGAGACTGGCTGAGAGGCACACAGGAATTTTTTGGCAAGACTGGGTTTAAAGTCCAATTTTCCTGACTCATAAGTCAGGATTTGGTCCCCTGTGCCACAAAGAGAGGAACAAAAAGAGTGCCAATTGTTTTTTAAGTAGGAAGACCAAGGGATGAGATTTCACACAAATAAGAAGATGAAGAAAGAGAAGAAGAAAGTTGTTTGGGATCTGCTATGATTTTTGAAGGGCATAAGATGGGAAGACCACTGAGGATTAATAATAATAATAATAATAATAATAATAATAAATAATAATTTATATAGTTCTTATCATTTCCAAAGTGCCTTACATGTGATCTTATTTGATTCTTAAAATAAACCTATGAGAAAGGTACAGTTTTTTCCCTATTTAAAGAAGAGAAAACTAAGGCTGAGAGGGATTTAGTGACTTGTCCAGGATCACACAGCCTAGTATGTGTCTGAGGCAGGATTTGAACTCAAGTCTTCCTATCAACTCTATCTTCCTATCATCAAACTCTAAGTTTGATGCTCTTATCCATTTGACCACCTAGCTGCCTACTTTCCCAAAACTTTCTAAGACCCAGGAATGATTGCCCCTGGGCTAGGAGGATTTAAATGTGGAGGCAGGATGATGGATGAGTACTCCTAGAGATCCTTTCCCATTCCCAATTTGGTCCCTTGACACAGCAAGAGTACCCAGCAAGGATGAGGAGCCTAGTTACAGCATGAAGCACTGCTTCTGAGATCTCAGCATCCCTGAGCTAGAAGGGACATCCATGAACATTGGTCCAGTCTGTCCCTGGACAGGAATCCCTCTGTCACCACCCCTACTAAATACCCTTAGCAAATTGTCATCTAGCCATCACTTGGTGATGAGAGACTCATTACCTCCCAGTGCAGCCCCATTCCTTTTAAGATATCTGTATTTGTTAACAAACGTTGCCTCACATAGAGCCAAAGTCTGTTATTCCTCCACTTCTACTTCTTTGCTCCTAGTTGTTGGGATTTTTTGTTGGGGCGGGGGGGGGGGGGGTGAAGGGTAGGGAGAAGACCGAAGAATCTCAACTTCTCCTCCCCAAAGCGTAGTGAATTAAGGATGGGGGACACCTCCCTAGCCACAGATACTCTGGATGGCTGCTTAGGTCTTAATTAAGTGAAGCAATGGATGATGGAGCGATAAAGAGCAGAGCAGGGGGGGGGAGTTTGATTTTCTGCCACTCAGTGGCATAGATTCAACAGAGACCACAGGAAAGGAGGGGAAAACCATTCACTCATGGTCCCTTGGGAGCTAGGAGCTGTTTGGGGGTGACCTGACCCCCAATCCTATCCGTTATCAAGCCCACTGGCTCCCCCACCAAACCACAGGAAAAACCAGTGGCATCTCTCTTTCTTCCCTTGCTGTATTCTCACTACCATCTCCCCTGGCCCATACCCACACCTCTAATGTAGTGGAAATTAAGATTCTGGTACTTCTTCGCTGGTCAGTGGAGAGCATTGTACAGACACATACAGCTGCCCTTCCTCCAACCCTTAGGCAGATGGCTAACACCAGAGAGGAATGTCTCCTAATAGGAAATCCCCGAGAATTTCCTCTCTTGGTGGAAATGTGTTATTGGCTGCAACTCCCCAGGGATGCCACTAAGTCAGGGGCAAGTCTGTGCAGAGTTCAGAGAATGGGGAGCAGTGAGTGTGGCATAGAGAGTAAACGGTGGCTTGTGGATCTTCCTGACTGAGCAGGGAAGGGAGGCCAGGGCTCATGAGATCGTGGCTAGACAGCTAGAAAGGACCCCCGAGCTCATCTAGTCTGAGGGTTCTTGACCTAAGGTGCAAGGACTTGGATTTGGTGTGCTTTTTCTTTTTCTTTTGGGGGGAGGGAAGGGGAATTTTGAGTTTGGAGTTTTTTTGACTTGCCCAGGATAACAAAACCATTAAGAGAGAGCCAGACGGGGACAGCGAGGTGGCCCAGTGGAGCAAGAGCCAGGACCAGAGATGGAAGGTACTGGGTTCAAATCTGCATCAGGCATTTCCTAGCTAGGGCAAATTACTTACCCCCCTTTGCCCAGTCCTCCCTGCTCTTCTGCCTTGGAACCAATGCACAGTATTAATTCTAAGATAGAAGGTAAGGGTTTTTTTTTTAAGTGAACCAGGAATAAAATTCAAGTCCATTGTTCTCCATACTCCCATGCTAATCATCCCCTGAAGCAGCCCATAAATACAGTCATCCTCGGAGGATGTGTTAGGGATGGGTGCTTTTTAGGGACAGCAGTGGTGGTTGAACAGCAGGCACAAGAAGGGTACATATGGAAGGGCAGCCTCAGGAGCTTTCTAACACTGAACGTGCACCAAGGCTGGAGCACTAAATGTCAGGGACGTTGGAGATGGGATGTACCAGCCAAGGGGTTGGATCAGATGACCTTTTGGGGGCCTTAGAACTCTGAGCTTCTTTGATTTCTGAAGGAGATGGCCTTGAGCTAAGATCCAAAGAGGCCAACTTGGGGCAGGAAGATGACCAAGAGATTAGAGGAGAAGGAAAGGGAACGATGGCTGAGCTCCTCTCTGGCTTTCATCCTAGCTCAGCCTCACTTGCTGAATGATCTTTGTATAAGGAGATGCCCCTTTCCAGACCTCTCACTGCCTTCCTTTCTGAGAAATGACATTTCACAGGATCTGAGCCTGGGAGGATGTAAGGGCGACTGAGAGGGTAGCAAAGATGCCGGGCAGGGTTGATTCCTTGAGATCCAGGATCATGGAATCTGGGAATCCTTGACCTGCTGGTGGACACCCAGCACCATACAGGGTGAGATCCCTCTATCTGATCGGGGAAGTCATTCGGGGAGAGAAGGACATGGAGGGAGCCAGCTGGTCTTTTCTCTGGGGAGGAGGGAGCAGTAGTGGTTTGAGCCTCCCCAAATATACTTCCCCACAATCTGATCTCCTGGGGACAGGCTTAGGGCATTTTGGGAGCTGTCTCCCTGATGAATATTTTATTTTTCACACACACACACACACACACACACACACACACACACACACACACACACATGCACACAAAACATGTACTAGCAAGTTGTTGTTTTGTTATTCAGTCTTTTCAGTCATGCCCAACTCTCTGTGACCCCATTTGGAGTTTTCTTGGCAGAGATTTTGGAGTGGTTTGCCATTTCCTTCTCCAACTCATTTGACGGATGAGGAAACTAAGGCACACAGAGTGAAGTGATTTTCCCAAGTGAGGGCAGATTTGAACTCAAGTCTTCCTTACTCCAGACCTGGCACTATCTTCTGTGCCATCTAGTTGCCCAAAGCACTATACTCATTCACTAGAGAACACCTGATGAAGTGTGGGAAATGAGGGCCTAGACAAAGCCCCCATGTTTTCTCCTCCTCGACCACTTGTTCCCTGCTTTGTTGGGCTTTTTGAACCATAGCTAGAGACAGAGAGGGAAACCTACCCAGGCAAACCAGGATAGGTGAGAACTGATGGAGGGGTGCGGGGGCTAGAATGGGAAGGAAAGTCCTTGGGAAGAGACCGCTCTGTTCTTAATGCTATCACGACCCATCCTCCCCCTCTTCTGGCAGGATCAGGGAGGTAGGAATAAAGAGTGGAAGGGGGGAGGGGGAAATGGAGAAGTTGAAAGTTGCAAGCCAGCCCCTTCTGGCAGGCAGCTGATAACGGGGGACATGGGAGGATTGGCGTTCTGCCCTCCACGGGGGGCACAAAGGCTTCAGTAACCAGGAGCAAAGCAAGCTGCATGGGAGCAGAAATCATCAGGGAGAGAATGTATTTTATGTGCTCTGTTCCCCCTCCTCCTCCCTTGAACTCCCATATAAATAAATAAATAAACCTGAAAGATCTCCGCCAGCCTCCCCATGAGGAGAGGGGGCCCAGCTCCCCCACAGATGATACGTGGGGAGGTGCAGCCGCTCGTAATTGGGGATGGCAGTTATCACCGTCCCGATCAGATTTCCCAGCTGGAAAGGAATTTAATCCACCAGGCTCCTCTTGGCACATGCTGGGGTTCCTTTTGATGTTCTTCTCTATCATGCTTCCTAACAAAATAGCCCCTCGATGACTCTTCTAGGACCCCCTACCACCCACACCGACCCATAGTACAGTACCAGGCATGAGACTCAGAGACAAGTCAGTGAGCCTTCTCTGGACCATCGTTTGAGAATGAAGGAGTAGGACATTCACTTTCAACCAATCTGTGGTGCCATGACAGCAACGGGATCTTAGTCACTGTCCTCAACTTGTCTTGGCTTCACTTTCACTATCTGGAAAATGGGAGAATAATGCTCATATGCTTCTCTGCTTCACAAAACCTCTTAAAAGAACCTCTGGTCATCTCATTTCTTCCCACAGCTTCCAGCTACCACCTCTCTGCAGATGATTCCCAACACCATCATCACAGCCTCCCTGGTCCAACACTGTAGTCATTTGTTGACTCCTTCCCCAGCTTCCCCTTCACTTCTGATCAGTGATGCCTTTGCCTTTAGTTTCTTTTAGTGTCCTTCTACTGTGTCCTCTCTTTTTGCATTTCCATAATTACCTGCACCCCAGACCTTGGCACCTCCCACCTGGAGCCTTCCACATGGTGACTCTGCCTTGGGTTGGAGTCTAGAGAAGGTATCTGAGTGCCATTGGAAAGGCTGGAAATTTTTAGGGGAGACTGAGCCTGGGGAGAAGGGCTTCCCCACCTCCCACATTTGAAAACTGTTCCTCCTCAATGGCGTGGAATTCTACTCATAACATGGGTAATCCATGCTTTGAAAGCCACGGTTTCATCTCTCTCTACTCACATCATTCCTTCACCCCTTAAGAGACAATCTTCACCAGGAATAATGATCATTATTCAGTTAGCATTCATATACTGCTATAAGGCTTTCAAAGTGATTTATAAAGATTAGCTCATTTTACCCCCATGCCAATCCTGGGGAGTAGGTGCTATGTTTTACAGATGAGGAAACTGAGGCAGGTGACTTCCCCAGGGTTACCACAGCTAAGAAGTATCTGAGACCCAGTTTAAACTCGGGTTTTCCTGACTTCAGATTCATGGTTCTGTTCACTGTACCATCTAGCTGCTATGGCCAAAAATTCATCACCTGGTAATCTTCTACCTTGTAATCATGAACTTCTCTGTTAGAGTGTTGGACTTAGAGTCAGGAAGAACTCTAAGTTCAAATCCTGCCTCAGACACTAGCTCTGTGACTTTGATCAATTCATGGTAACATCTGCCTTGGATTTCTCTCTTGTAAAATGGTGATGATGATGGTACCTACTCCACAGGTGTAAGAATCAAATGAGAAAATATCTGCAAATCCCCTTAGCATACTTAGTGCCTGGCACACAGTAGGCACTATATACATTCTAGCTGTTGGGGGTGGGTGTTTTTTTTTTAACCCTTATCTTCTATCTTAGAATCAATGCTGAGTGGTCAGGGCTAGGCAATGGAGGTTAAGTGACTTGCCCAGGGTCACACAGCTAGGAAGTGTCTGAGGCCAGATTTGAACCTAGGACCTGCTGTTCTGGGCCTAGCTCTCAATCCACTGAGCTCTCATTTTTTTAAATTTTACCTTCTGTCTTAGTATGAATTCTAAGGCAGAAGAGCAGCAAGGGCTAAGCAATTGGGGTTAAGTGACTTGCCCAGGGCCATACAGCTAGGAGATGTCTGAGGCCAGATTTGAACCCAGATCCTTGTGACTCCAGTCCTAGTACTCTATCCACTGTACTACCTAGCTGCCCCATTGCTGGCAATTATTATGGTAGGTATACAGTCCACCAAGCCAAGCCCATTCTAGAAACCTCTCCAGCTTGGGAGGACCTTCCAGACCTTCTTTCTCCAGCAGGGTAGAGTTTGCAGACTCAGAGTCACCTCCATATTTGTGTGAGGAGGAGGAGAAGGGATAATTAGACATTTCTATGACCCTTTAAAGTTTGCCAAGTGCCCTTTCAGACATTATTTCCTTTGATCCCCCACAACCACCCTGGGAAGTGAGGAACTCAATGAGATGGGAAATGGCAAGCTTTGCTCACTCCAAAGTGCTACATTATTCCATACAAAAGCGAATACAAAGTATATCAGAGTAATGCACTGTCATTTAAGGAGAGAGAGACAGAGACAGAGAGACGGGGGGGGGGGGGAGACAGAGAGGGAGAGAGAGAGAGACAGAGAGAGGGAGAGAGAGACAGAGAGAGGGAGGGGGGAGAGAGACAGAGAGAGAGAGAGACGGAGAGAGAGAGAGAGAGAGAGAGAGAGAGAGAGACAGAGAGAGAGAGAGAGAGAGAGAGACAGAGAGAGACAGAGAGAGAGACAGAGAGAGACAGAGAGAGACAGAGAGAGACAGAGAGAGACAGAGACAGAGACAGAGAGAGACAGAGACAGAGAGACAGAGAGAGACAGAGAGAGAGAGAGCATGAACAGCCAGCAAGAATGAGGAAAGGTCTCCTTGAGGAAGAGGGAAGCCTACATTGTGCTTTGGAGGAACCAGGGATTCTAAGAAAGAAGGAGGGCATTCCAGAAATGGGAAACACACAGTGGCCAAACGGCACATATGGAAATCCTCTAGCACTCCATCTTGACTGGAATGGAGTGTGTGAATGAGAAGATTATGAAATAAGACTAAAGGGAGACAGATATGGGCTAGATTGATGGGAAGAGTAAGAAGGGACCAGCCCCTGAGGTCTCTCTTGTCACAGACCACTGGGGACCCAAAGGGAAGACACCCAAAGCAGATCTGAGGCACAGGCCAATCAGAGAGGGAAGAAATTCAGAGAGAAAAGAAGAAGGCATTGGCTTTATGGAATCCCTGCCACCCAATCGACAGGTATCTCTTCATTAGGGTTAGGGTGTATGCTGGAGACCATGCAAAGAGCTGGGGTACAAAGGCAAAGATGAAACAATCCTCCCTCCAGAGTGCTCAGACCAGCTCCCGAGGCCACCCCTCCATAGCCTGACCCTCTTCCAAGTCCTTCTGGCCCAGCCCAGAAAATCTGCCTGCCAGGGTGCTGTTTGCTCAGTCTGGTGCCTCCACCTGGAACACTCCCTTTGTTAATCTGTGTGTGTCCTTCCTTTTCTCTCACTCCTAACTCAAAGCCCATCTCATCCAGGAAGCCTCTGCTTAATCCTACCAAATTGTTTGATCTTCATTTTCACTAGACTAATTTGCATTTGTTATTAACATTGTTTTCATAAGTATTTTTCATTCATTGCATGGATGTACTCCAATTCTCTTACCAACTGTTTCATGCTCTAGTAACAAGACAGTTTCCTCCTTCCTTCCTCCCTTCCTTTCTTTTTTCTTCCTTCTTTCCTTCCCACCTTCCTGTTTTTCTTCATTCTTTTCATCCTTTTTCTTTTTTTCTTCCTTCATTCTTCCCTTCCCTTCATTTTTCTTCTTTCTTTTTTCTTCCTTCTTTCCTTCCCACCTTCCTTTCTTTTTTCTCCCTCCCTCCCTTCCTTCATTTTTTCCTTCTTTCTTCATTTTTCCTTCTTTTCTTTCTTCTTCCTTCCTTTCTTCATTCATTCTCTCCTTCTCTCTTTTCTTTCCTTTCTTTCCTTCTTTCTTCTTTCCTCCTTTCCTTTTCTTCTTTCTTTTCTTTCTTTCCTTCTTTTCTCCTTTTCTTCCCTCCTTTCTTTCTTCCTACATTTATTTTTTTATTTTTCTTCTTTTCTTTCTTACCCTCTTCATTGTTTTATTTTTCTTTCTCTCTTCCATTCTTCCTTTCTGAGTTTCTTTCCTTCCTTCTTTTTCTTTCTTTCACCAGCCTTTTGGCCCATAATGCAGGCTCTACCTCTGATACTTCATAACTAAGTGACTCTGGGCAAGTCCCTTCCCTTCTCTAAACCTCAGTTTCCTCATCTCTAAAATGCAGTGAATAACACCAGCATCATTTAACTTATAGGGTTGTTGAGAGGTTCAAAATAGGTAGTGAATATAAAGTGTTTTGCACACTTGAAACACAATATAAATGTCATTTATCATTATTATTACTGGTGTCAGACTGTGAGCGGCTTTAAATGCCAGATTGAGAAGTTGATATTGTATCTTAGAGGCAATATGAAGCTGCATTGGTGATTCGCAGGTAAGAAAGACAGATCTGTGCTTTAGGAATATTGTTTTGGCAGCTCTAGAAAGAGCAGATAAAGCAGAAGCAGGAAGAACAATTGGGATGTTTTTATAATAATCCACCAAAGAGGTGATGCAGGCCCAACTCTAGGGTGAGGGTGGCCATGATACGGTATGGTCTGATAATGGCATGGTTGTTGTCCTCCATACTCGAATAGGATCAAAATGACATCCTGCGGTCCGGGTCAATGTGCAGTGTGTCTGACTGTGACCAATTAGACCAACATGAGCTCAGAAGGCTCTTCCACAGGTCAGTCACAAAGAGCCCAGATGCCCACTGGGGATGGAGATGCCTCCAAATTTGCACATTTCACGTTTCTTTGGGCTGTTGCAGTTCTGCTTTGCTCAGCCCCTTCTTTGCTTTGGGCACACCATGCTGGGCGAGCCTGTGCCAGTGTCTCCCATATCTCCCAATCGATACTAAAGCTCTTCAGGGAACCTTGAGAATGGTCCTGTATCACTTTTTCTGACCTCCAGGTGAGCGCTAGCCTTGTGTGTGTTCTCCATAAAATAGTCTTCAAGGCAAATGTGTGTCTGGCAATGAACAATGTGGCCAGACCATTGGAGTTGGTATAATAGAGAGAAGAGGACAGATATAAGAGACATGGTGGAAATAGACTCAGCAACATTTGGCAACTGGTTGAGGGGGATGGGAAAGGGAAGAGCCACTACTGCCTCCAAAACTGGCCATCAGAGCAACCAGACCTGCTGCTCTATCCACTGGGCTACCCTAGCTATCTCCATAGTAGATCATTAGTGGAAAAGCACCAGGATTCAAACCAGAAAATCTGGATTTAAGCTCCAGCATTGGAACTTGAGAGTTTTATGAATGTGAGGCAAATTCTTGATGATAATATTATAGATTCAAAGTTGAAAGAGACCTGAGAAGCCATCAAGTCCAACCCCTTCATTTCATAGATGAAGAGAATGCGGCCCAAGATCACACAGGGAATGGGAGAAATGGGATTTGAATCCTATTTCCTTGGATCCAAAAGCCAGGACCCTTTTCTTCTATACCACTATGCCTGGGTTGCCAGAAGTTGAAAGATGATGTCTTTCCTTATCTTGTCCAGACATAGCCTGGCATGTTGCTTCTTGGCCACTATTTCTAAACCAGGCCCCCCTTTTTGCACCCCCACCTTTCTAGCTCCCTTTTGTATAGTGTCTTTCCTCCTTTAGAATGGCAGCTCCTTGAGGACTCATTTACTTGTATTTGGAGATGGGTAGCTAATTGCTGAGAGGGCTGAAGCAGGAATATGCAACCAGATAACCTCTGTCCTACATCCTTCCTTAAGCCTTCCTCATGATCTGTTGTCTTGTCTCTCTGCCTCTACGTCTTGTCTGTCTGTCTGATCTCTCTAGCTGTCTTGGCTGTCCATCTGTTTCTCTGTCTCTTTTTGTCTCTTGTCTGACTATCTTATCTCTGTCATTCGATCTCATTGTTTTATATCTCTTGTCTCTTACTGTCTCTTTGTCTCTTCTCCCTGTTTTGTCTCTGTCTCTCTGACTTGTCTCTCTGTCTGTCTTTTCTGTCTCTGTCCCTCTGTCTCATCTCTATCTCTGTCTGTCTTCCTTGTCTCTGTTTTATCTCTCTGTCCCTCTGTCTTGTCTCTGTCTGTCTTTTCTGTCTCTGTCCCTCTGTCTCATCTCTATCTCTGTCTATCTTCCTTGTCTCTGTTTTATCTCTCTGTCCCTCTGTCTTGTCTGTCTGTCTTTTCTGTCTCTGTCCCTCTGTCTCATCTCTATCTCTGTCTGTCTTCCTTGTCTCTGTTTTATCTC